>NW_012101365.1:2860712-2915749 GCF_000951045.1 Mandrillus leucophaeus | reverse complement strand
CGGTTCCTGCCTCGGCTCTGCGCCGCCCTAGCCACCAACAAAGCGCGGCCTAGAGGCCGGGGGAGGGTCAGAGTGGGGGGGCTTCCCGAACCAGGGGGCTATCGGGGGCGCCGGGATGGACAAGCTCCCCGCGACGCGGCTATTCCTGAATTTGGCCTCTGCCCCCCGCCCCCGCGGGCCTCCGGGTTGAGGGCTCTGCCCTCTGGGCAGCGGCTCTTGGGGGAGGGGTGCAGGGGGGCTTGGCCAGCGGGGAACTTTGCCGAAGGGGAGGCCATTCATGGTTCCGGATGAGCTGTGTGATTCTCGCCGTTGGGGTTTATTTGACACGCGCGCTCCGCGGCGGTAATGAGCGGAGCCAGGCGGCTTCTCCGCTTGACAATGCGTTTCCGCAGACCCCTGCGCGCGTCGGAGAGAGGGGGCTGCCTGCCAGGGTGATGTGCCCGCGGCTCCCAATGCGCGTGGCGCGCGAGTGCGGGGACTCCCTATGGGCTGTGTCTGCGCGGATCTCTAACTATGGGTCGCGTGTGCGGGTGAGTGGGTCTGAATGGAGGGTACACCCAGGTCGTGTGACACTGTAAGTAGGTGCCTGGTCTCGCCGTGCCACCGAAAGGCCCGACATCCACGGAACCCCTGCCATCGTACCCCCTTTAGAAGGAGTGTGCCCGAAGCCCCGGGGTCTCCATAATCACCCCTTTTCCTCCTCCCCAGCGGGCCCTTCCGGGTGGCCCAGGCCGCATGGTGGGGAGCGGGGCCGAGCCCGCTGATCCAGCTCACGCTCCCTCCCCCCGCAGGACCGGCCAAGGAGTGCGAAAAGGATCAATTCCAGTGCCGGAACGAGCGCTGCATCCCCTCTGTGTGGAGATGCGACGAGGACGATGACTGCTTAGACCACAGCGACGAGGACGACTGCCGTGAGTGGCGGGCCGGGTAGCTCAGACCCGGGGAGAGAAGAGGAACGGTGGGGGAAACCATGCTTGGCGCGCACTTGGCTGCAGCCGCGGCGCTGCCACCTGCGCGGGCCTTGCCGCTGGAGCCTGCGACCGGGAAACCGCCTGGGCGCCGCCTCCCTTGGGGCCAGGTGGCTCTTAGCGACCCGGAGAGGGCAGGAAAGCTGGCGTGTCCTGGTGGGGCCTGGGGAGGAGGGCGCACCAAGCTGGGGAGGCTAGACCGGAGCTGTGGGCGGGGACGTGGCAGTCCCTGCAAAGTCTGGATTCCCGAAACACTGCCCTCTCGGACTCCTGCCTCGGCCCCGCGGGACGCGCGCGTGTTTCAAAGTTCCACGCAGCTCTGGGCCGCACTGAGCTCCTATTCCTGCTCAGTTTTTGTGAATGAATGGGCTCCCCAGGGCCCCTGATTGGCTGGGCGAGGACCACCCCATAGGCCCCCGTGGCCGGAGCGGCCAATCGCGGAGCAGACGGATGTGTGGTATTCGGGTTCCCTGGGCGCGGGGGCCCTGCCCTGGCCCCGCCCCGGCCACACCCCCGTGCACATCATCAGGGTGGTAGGTGCAGGCGGGGCTCGGGCGCTGCTTTTCTGCCGAGTCACAGTGAAGACCTTTTTGAGCCACCCTGGTTAGCAGACCGTGCTTTCCTGCTAGCCCTGCCTGGCTCTGAGTCATGTGGCACACCAGGAAGGAGGGTACCAGGAGGGAGAGTTTTTTCCCGGAAGGGGCCCGAGAAGCCCGAGGCCACTCGTGAAACGGCTGCCGGCTGCCTTTGCTGGGCGTGCGCGACTGATTTTGAAGTTTCTTCTCAGAGTTCACGGGGTTTCAGAGTGTATGTGGGACCAGGAGCTAATTAGCAGGCAGTTACCACGGTGGCAGAAATGTAGTTCCAGGAACAGAAAAACAGGGCTCTCCTAGAGACATAGACCCAGGCAGTCATTCATTCATCATTCGCGAGCATCTGCTGTGTGCCAGGCGCTGGGGCGCCCTCCAAGACAGGCCAGCCCTGGCAGCCAGGGAGCACTGACAGGGTCTGAGGGAGGAGGGCAACAGGTGGACAGGCCCACAGCCCCACGCCGCACAGGAAGGGCAGCGGGACAGGTGGACAGGCACCCTCTCTGTTGAATCCTTTTGGTTTTTTACTGTATTTGTCAGTCTCCCTCCCGTTCACTTTCAGACCTAAGCCAAAGCTGGCTTTGAGACTTGTGCATGGCAGAACTAGACTGCCTGAGTCTATATCTCCTGCCTCAGTTTCCTCACCTGACCACTTGGGTTCACATAATTCCTGCCCCAGCAACTTCATGGGACTGTTTTGAGGACCAGTTCCAGAAGTGAAATTGGAAGTAATGAGACTAATGTGTGCTGACCATTAACTGTGCCAAGCACTCCAGTAAGTACTTATCTTGTATAAACTCCTTTAATCTTCACAATAGTCCTATTTTAGAGATTAAAAAACAAAACAAAACAAAAAACCTGAGGCACTGAACCGTTAAGTTACCTGCTTAGCAGCTATGGAGTTGTTAAGTAGGAACCTGAACTTAAGCATCTGACTCCAGAGTTCCTAGTCTAATTGTGACCCTGCACCATTTCCCAGTGCTGCTGAGGTTATGAAAATGGCTGTGCCTTGCTAAAATATTGCTGTGAATTTCCTCACTGGGAGTTGTTCTGTGGTCTCCTTAGAGTGGGAGTAGTGAGGACGAGACAAGGAATAGAAACTGTGTTTCTGGGCTGGTTATGCCTTACCTCCCTGGCTCTTTATAACAACTGTCCTTGTGAGGATGGCTGCAGAGAGCAGCAATTCTCTTGTCATTCTACTTTCTAGATAAGGATACCGCCTCAGAGAAGTTGAGTGACTTAGGAAAGGTCACACAGCTCAGGATGACAGAACTTGGTCAGGATCTCTGCCTGCCTCTAGTTCAGGGCACTGTCTGCCACGGTGGGGAATGTGGTGCGGAAAGCACCAGGAGTGTGATCTAGGAGCTGGAAAGACGGACTGTAAATGTTAGGCCTGGTGCATTTCAGCTCCATGTGAGGCTTTGGACAAGATGGAGGAGTGAAGTAGCTGGGTGCTGAGTGATGCCCAGGTGAGCCAAGAGCGCTCCAGTGGCCAAGCTGGGCTCCTGCATGGCTCTGAGATGCATGGGGTAGAGTCACAGACAGGGAGTTATTAAACAAAAGTGAATGACATCAAGCTTGGAGTGGAAAGGGTGGTGGCGCTGCTGATAGTACCAAGTAGCAATCACGCATGGCTTGTCTGAGCTTGTTTCCTCATCTGCCAAACAGGGGCAGCTGTCCCTCCAATGCTGGCTGTGCACATAGACACACAGGGCTGGCAAGAAGGGACCAGATGGGTGAGTGTTCCCACCTCCACGGCCTTTAGAAACGGACTCCTGGTAGCCACAAAGAGAAACTGAAGAAATGGAGTGGGGCTTCCGTGGCCGTGTTGGGGCCAGGTGCTGGAAAATGTTCTTTCCTCAGCCCTTTCTTCCCCATCTGAGGGTTTCTCGCATTCTAGGCCACCTGCCCAGACTGAATTTCTTTGAACTGTTCTCCCCACAGGAGAGAGAGCTGTCGGCTCCTCCCTGAGGAACTCGTTATTAAACCTGGGATGGAGGGGTGCTGGGTGCTGGGATAACAAAAGCTATTCCTCTCTGAGCAGTGTCCGTGCCTTACCCCTAACCACCTCTTTGGCACACCACCCTGCAAGAGGGCCTGAGCAGCCCACCTTTGTACATCTCTGAGCCTGCAAAATGGGGGGTGAATTTGTAGATAGAGTCTGCGTGAGGCAAAATGAGTCCAAATTCCCAAAGGGGCTAGAATGCAGCCCCTGAATGCCAAGAGGCTGGAAGGAGGGGACTTTTAAGGAGGCCAAGGAAGGCTTCCTGCAGGAGGAGACAGCTGAACTAGGCCTTAAAAGATGGTAACTAATAGCATTCCCCCAGAGTTTACCATTTAAAAACGGGTGGTATGGTTCCTATATTGTACAGGACATAGACTTGGAGAGGTGAAGTGACTCCCCCAAAGTCACAGAGCTCCTCAGGGTTGGAGCTGGAATTCAAACTGAGGTCTTCGAAGTCCTGAGCCTCATCCACAGTGACTGGGACTTGGCTCTTTGGAGTCACGGCAGGAACTTGCAGGATGGAAGAGGGAAAAGCTCCTGGGGCTTTAGTTCCCAGCTCAAAGAACCTTCAAAGTGGAGGAAGGAGCTGGAAGCCAGAGAGCCAGGCCCAAGGAAGCCCAGCCAGGAGAAGTCGGGTGGGATTCCTGGCTGCGGACCTGGGTCACGTAGGCCAGCTGGCCCCTTGGCCTCAGTTTCCTGTTGCTCTCTAGTGTCTGGGGGCAGAGGCAGAGATTCTCATCTCTGGCCCGGCCTTTACTCCCAGAGTCACAACAGTAACCATAGCGCCGATGACACTGACTAAGCACTTGCTGTGGACCAAGCATCGTGCTGAGATTGTCCACGCACGATGGTGGACAATAGTGGGGCAACACTATGAAGTACCTGAATTAGTCCCATCTCATCAAGGCACAGACGGCTTATGTAACTGGCCCAAGGGTGTAGAACTGCTGGGGTGTGAATGCGGGTGACCAGCTATGGAACCTGTACTGTCTCAAGTACTGGCTGGTGACCTTAGGTAGGTCCTTCCCAGGCCTTCATTTCCCTGTCTTGAGATGACATCTTAAGGCTACTCCACCTTGCTTCCTCCTCTAGGAAGTTCTGTGCTTCTCGTGGAAAGGCTGGGTGGACAGATAGATCAGTTTTGTGCTCCCTGACCTCACTTTGTTCAGGCTTCTTTGGACTCTTTTGTTATCCCAGCGCCCATCACCCCTCCATCCCAGGTTTAATAAAGAGTGGCCACAGGGAGGTCTCCCATGGCTGAGAGTTCATTAGCTGGGCAAGGCCAGGCTGCAGGAGTGCTGAGGCTTGCTGGGAAACAGCCTTGTAAATAATTAAAGCTCGGCCACAGCCCCCGGCCTGTGCCGTAGCCCGCATCTGGCCCTCAGTGTGTGTCCTGGACATGTGCTCCTGACACTGGACCCAGCCTCATCTCCTTCATGGATGGAGCCATCTGATGACAGTGCAGCTCCTTTCTGAACCTCCCCGTCTTCATTCCAGGCAACTCCACCATCCAGAGTCCTCCTGGGGCTCCCAACTATCCAGAGGATAAAGTCAGTGTGGACTCCTCTGTATTTGGCCCTCTGTGACCTGCTCCTGTTACCCACTTCCCTGCAACCTCTTCCCACCTCTTCCCGTGAGCCTGTGACACCAAACTAGCTTCTGCCACACTGTCACCTTCCTGCTGCTTCTCACTTCGAGGCCTTTGTGTGTGCCATTTCGTCTGCCGGACACCCTGCTCCCTCACTGGCTAGATTCATTTTATCATCTTAGGAGATTCGGTGCAAGTGTCACCTCCTCTAGGAAGCCTTCCCTCACACCCCATTGCTTCCAGGCTGAGATACAGGAGTTGAGATAAGGGACTTAGAGACCCATGTCAAAATCACAACCCAGACACACCTGGTTTTTACATCCCAGCTGTCGCCTCCTGGATGAATGGCTGTGAGGGTGATACTAGGCCCTCCTTTACAGAGATTAAATGTGAGGATTAAATGAGGTCACGTGCCTGGTGAGCAGGAGGTGTTCGGTGAGTGGCAGTGGGTGAGGTTGTTCTTGGTGGGAAGGGTTTCACTGAGGTCTCTAGGTACCCGACTCTGGCCTTTGCAGGCCACCCCGGACCCCCTGCTTCCCCTGCCCCTGTCTGCTTAGCCAGAAGTCTGAGGTTCCTGCAGCTGGTGCTGGCCTCAGCCAGGGAGTTGCCCAGCCACTGTGGAGGTGACAGAAAGCTGCTTGGAAAGGAGCTGGGGGAAGAAATGAGTCAAACAGGCCTAGGGCCCTAGGAGGGGCAAGGGCTGGCTTCCCTCTGGCTGTGTGCTGGTCCTAGAGGCTGGCTTCTGTCCTGTCTGCTCCTTTCCTCTTGGCTGTGCCTAGGGAGGAGTGCAGGGCCTGCATCCCCCATGGCACTGCCCAGCAGGCCCTAGCAGGCCTTGGGAGTGTTTGCTGAAGACTTTCCCTTGGACCCTCCCAGGTCAGCGTTCCCCTGTTTGAGTCCCTTGGGGCTCAGGGATGGTTGGCTTCTTCCTCCCCAGTTGTCTGCTGGTGGCCGACTTGACAGCTTTCCTCCTTGGGGAAATGCTGGTAGCAGGTGAAGCCAGAGAGAGGGAGATCCCCAGGGGGAGTGAGGAGCGAGAGCCCAGAGGGCGAATGGAACAGGCACCCCCTCAAGGGATGTAAATGCATGCATGCTCTCCCAGCACCGGGTTAGTGGTCTACTCCCAGGCCCATGCTGTCCCAGGGGGCCAGCTCTGGGGTCTGTGGGAGGGTGTGGGGTTGTGTCCTTAGGGTTGTGGAGCCAGGCCTTACAGCCCCAGGCCTAAGTAACATTGGTAGCACCTGCCCCCAAAATGACCACACATCCAGATCACCCAGGCTCTGAAGGCCTGGCAGGGATGCCACCTCCTCCAGAGATGCCTTTTTAGACCCCTGTCCTCCAGCCCCTCAGGCCCTGAGCTCCCACAACGTGTCCTTGTTCTTCCCACAGTTGCAGATCCTTCTCCACATTGTGCGCTCTGCCAGCCTTGTGCTGGGCACTAGGGACTCCAGAGTCATTTCCTCAAGGGAGTAGCTCATAACAGCTATTGGCTGCCTACATCCCATGCCTGGGACCATGTTGGACAATTCGCATCCTTTAGCTTCGCTACTCACAACCCTGTGAGGGTCAGTTTTTCATTATTCTCATTTCGAAGATGATGAAACTGAGGCTCAGAAAAGAGATGGGAGTTGGCCAATGTCATGACCGTTAAGTGGTGGAGCCAGGATCTGACCCAGGTCTGTCTGGTCTGGAGCCCAGACTCCTCTTAAGCTGTTCCCCGCTGAGCGCTGTCTACCCTGGTGGGTCAGAGGCTGGTGCTTGGAGGGTATGGGAGGAAGTAGGGAGCAGCTGCAGGACTCAGCAATGCCTCCCTGGGCTACCTGTCTGTGACCTGGGGAGTGGGACTGGGGAGAGACCCTGTTCTCTGGAGACCCCACAGAGCCCTCACATAGGCCTCACTTTTCCAGCTCCTGTGGGGATGACATTCCAGTTTCCATAGGCTTCTCTCAGCCTTTGCCTGTTAGATGCTGATTCTCCTTCTGACTGTACAGAAGGGGAAACTGAGGATCCGATGATATATTAGTGATGCAGATGACCTCAGGGATTGTCTTTTACCCTGTAGTAACACAGGGCCTGGCTGCCTCCTCGCACCCAGGCTTAGAAAGGTGAAACCAAGGCTCTGATGGTCGAATTGGCTCCATCGTCAGTAGGGACCCATTCTCAGAACTCAGGTGTCCTCATTTCTGGGCAGGACTGGAGTCAGAACTGTATGTGCTTCCCCCTCCCATCCCCACCCTCTCTGTTCCCTGCCGGATCCGGGAACCGCGTGCTCTCAGGCTAAGGGGTGGACTCAGTACCGAAGGGCTTTGGGCTCCTGACTGGGGACCTCAGGTGCACCACCACCCCCACTGGGCCCTGCTTGCCCACCTCTGGATTGCCAAGAAGTCATCTAAAATACTCACCTTAATACTAAGAAGAGTTAGGGAGTGAGCTAGTGAGGGGACTTCTCATGTAAGACCTCCTTCAGCCGGTGCCTTGAGGTGTCATGACTGCATTTCACAGAGGAGAGAGCCGAGACTCTGAGAGATGAAGTCAGTTGTCCCCCGGGTGGCCTCACTGGTCAGTGGCAGGACTGGGCCGTGCCTGTCTGGCTGCAAGTCTGAGGCAGCTGAAAGGGGATATGAATTCACACATCCCAGTCACGACGACAGTAAAGTGTGGCTTGGGGCCTCTCTTCCTTTCCAGGCGTCCCTCTTTGCCAGCATCTGCCAGTGGGTGTGCCAGCTCCCTCCTGAGCAGCCCGGCCCCTGGGGCACCCTCCAGCATGAGCTGGGTCCCCAGGCAGCAGTTTTAATTATCAGCCCTGCTCACCCCAGCTCCTCTCACAAGCTGCCATATGTCATAGACTCCAGTAATCACCCCGCAGCCGGAGTGGCATGGGAGGGGCTGAGGGGCTTCAGGGGAATCCTGCTCAGTCCTGACTGATCTTCTCACTGACTATACCTGCTCTGACCTCTGTATCTCTGGTGGGGCCCAGCCTGGGTACCCACAATGGGAGAGCCGGGCCTAACTGCTTTGGGGGCATAGAACACGGCGTACTCTCACGTGCCATGGAGTGTCTCAGGTAACTGAGAGTCACCCAGCAAGCCCAGGGCCGTGGGGCTCGTGTGGTGCACACAGTTCCCATGACACCTCATGGCCTCCACACACCTGCCCCTTGGAACGTGGCACGTGGCAGGACAGACAGCCCAAAGCCGTCTGCCAGTCTGTCTAGGAGTCCACGGGAGTGGTCATGGGGCCCTCATCCTCCCCTGGTCACTGGCCTTGAGGTGCCACAGGGGACTTCATCCCAGCCACTCTGGAGAGCATCTCAGTTTCCACCCCTCTCAACCTGCCATAATCCTTGGATGGCGTTTCCAGTTGGTGCCTTACAGGTGTGCTCCTGCGGGGCAGGCGGTGCAGGAGTTCATTATGATCCCCATTCTCTGATGAGGAAAATGAGGCTCAGAGAGGATAAGAGACTTGCCCAGTTATTGGTAGCTCTGGAGCTAAAACTCATTTCAACTGATTTTACTAATTTAGTTTTCCAGGGTAAGTAACTTCTGGTTAGCTGAAAGTAATTTTATACTGGCAATGAAAAACACAGTTAATAAAGAGCAGGAGATGAAGGTTGCAGTGAGCTGAGATTGCACCACTGCACTCCAGCTTGGGTGAAGGTAGTCCCCACCCTTGCTAGTACCACTATTTAAGCAGCATAGCCTTCTAGAGATTTTTCTCTCCATGTGAGCTCTTGGGCTTGAACGTACGTTTTTTTTTTTTTTTTGATAAAAATGAGGCCATGTTATGCTGGTTGTTTTCACATATGGCTTTCTATGGCAATAACAGTAGTCCACATCCTTGTTTTGAAGGGCTAGATAGTATTCTATTGTGTGGCTCTTTCATAATTTAATGACATTATCTCCCGTTGATAGATGTGTGTTTGGTTCTTCCATGTTTTTCCCTGCTCTATGCAGTGCTAGGATGGACATCCTTGAACTCCATCCTTGTGCGTTTGCCTGGTCCTTTCCTTAAGATAAGTTCTTAGGAAAGGAGCTGCTGAGTGTGTGCATTTTCGTCATTGCCATGCTGCTCCCTAGAGGGGAGACTCTTCCCCATCTCACAGCCCTCTCCCTCCATGGCCCCATGGCTCTCCTTTCCAGTGAGGCAGACAGCTGAAGGACTTCCCTCTTCTCTGAGCACAGGGTCACCTTATCCCGGTCCCACGGGACAAAGTAGCCATATCCAGGCCACAGAAAGCAAAGCCAGGAGAGAGGACAATGGTGTTCTGGCCCCAGGGGCTTTCACCCCCACCAAAAAAAAAAAAAAAAAGCAGAAGAGTACAAAACTGTTCCTTCATTCTTCTCAGATATTGGTAGAAGGCATCTCCTCCATAGCATTCTAATTCCTGTATCTATGCCCCTAACTTGCTGTGTGACCTTGGGCGAATGGCTCTCCCTCTCTGAACTTCATTTTCCCTTCACTCATTGGTCCTTATTCCACCTGCTCTGCCCCCAGCACTTGGAGCAGACTCCTGTACCTGGAGCTGGGTTCAGGGCTGGAGCTGGCCAGTCCTGGCCTAGGGCGGGGATCTGTGTGTTACTACCTGGTGACAGTGCGGGGAGTATAGCTGGCTTGGTGGGTTGGATTCTGGGCAGGGAAACAGGACAGCTGGACTCCTTAGCTCCACTTCCAGAGCTCCACCCTGAGGCCCAGGTTCCTTGGGTGACTTTCCCTTCTGCCTTCTTCCTACACTCACAATTGGGCTGGATGCAGTGCAGTGATGGAGAAAAATGGAGTGAGGCCCACAAGCTTCACAAGACGTTCCAAAAGGGGGAAAATGACCCCATATTCCAGAGGTGTGCGGGCTGATGAAAGCACTTTGCCCAGACCCTGGCCCTAAAAATGAGCATTTGCCTTCCCTTCCTGAGCCTGTGATTCCTGCACAGGGAATGGCTGAGTAAAAGGAACCGTCCTCAGCTTTCCTCCTCCTCCACCAAGGACACAACAAGAGGGCAGCGGTGAAATAGCAGCAGGAGAGATTTAGGTCAACTGGCCAGTTGGGAGGACTTGGCTGCCTGAGAGAACAGCAGCTCCTCGGGCTGTGAGGGACTGTTGGAGCCATCTCATTCCACCCCATCTGCACTGGGGCCCCAGGGTGGCTGCTTCCTGAGTGGCCCAGGGGGGCTGGTTAGCCAGCCGGGCCTGCCACGGTAGTTAGCCACGCAGGGCCTTGGTTCCCCATTGGGTCGGGGGTAACATCAGAGACTTGGCAGCTGATGAGAGGCAGGAAGGTCCCATCAGGCCCAGGTTAAGCTGCCCGATTGAATAGCTAGAGGCCAAGGGTGGACTTTCCTGGTGGCCTGAATCCAGGGACATTCAAGCCAGCACTCCTCCCCCACTTCCTGGACCCTGAGCTGCCATCTGCTGCCTTCTTTACACTCTCAGAGCCCTTTCTCGGCCATGGGCATGGGCACATGTGCGTGTGCTTGGGGGTGTGCTTCAGAGGAGGGGGTGCGTACCAGGAAGGAGGTGACTATTCTGGACCCGTGGAGGCTATGGGGCCAAGATGACACTCTTCTCCCATACCCACTAAGTCTGCCCAAACCAAGCCAGAGACCCCGCCCGCCCCACCAGGCCGTTGTGGTGGGGAATGATTTGTAGCTGGAGAGGCGCCAGCAGTCTCTCTTCCCAGCCTGCCCCCTGCCACAGCAGCCTCTCCTCCCCAGGCCACGTGTGCTCTGGCCCCACCCGGAGGGCTGCTTGTTATAAATGGCAGCCTTCCTCCTCGGCTCCCGCCTTGCCAAGTGGCAGATGCTTGCCCCTCGTGGGGTCTCTGCCCCTTGGGAGTGGGGCATCTCCAGTCCCTCTTAGTCCCATTCTGTGGAATTCTTTTGTTTTCCCCTAAGAGTCAGGGATTCACGTGGCAGGAGTCTGCCATGGCCAGGCCCCAGGTACGGGGTGCTCCAAGGAGCTGACCCTTTTCTCTGAGGCCCAGGGCTGGAAGCAGGGGGGCAGGAGCTGTGAAATCCAACCCTATGGGGCCCCAGGGACCCCGCCGCAGCCCCTCAGGAGACATGGCCTAAACCATACGACTGTTTGTTAGAGCCTGCATCTACCGGAGGCTTTTTCCGTCTGCTTATTTTTGTGCCAAGCTTTGATGGGGCTGATTTTTTTTAATACCTATGAGCCAGTGAGAGCAGACTCGACATCAGCTGCCCATGCGATGCTCTTCTGTCCCCTCCCCTCCCCATTCCCAGCCTGCCTCTACTGCCTGCTTCTCCAGCGTAGGGGCCAAGTGGTACAGCGGCCAGCATGGTCTCTCCAGCAGCAGCTAGATCTGGCTTCCAGCTGCAGCTCTCCCACTTTCTGGTTGGGAGACCCCAGGGCAAGCCCCTTGAATGGAACCCCAGACTCCTGCTCTGTACAATGTGGGTAATAAATAATTCCTGGCCTATGTAGAGTACCAGAAACCTCCTTGGCCCTCAGCGTGCGAGTCCCATGAGGCAGTTGGTTCTTTTTACACCACTGAATTGGACCAAACCAGGGCAGAGTGGTCTGGCAGCCCATGTGGCTTGAGCCCCTTTTCTCTCTGCCACCTCCCCCACCATGCCTTGCCCTCCCCTCTGGCCCTTGGTCTCTCCCACCCTTGGAGGTCCTGTGCTGATGTCTCCCCTCTGTGACAGAGGCCTGATCCCTTGCTGCTGCTGGCTAACTGACCTACCTGGCTGGCTGCCCTCCAGGCTGTCAGCCTGGCCTTGTCCCCAACATGCCATGTGACCTGGGTATATTCCTGCTCTGGGGCTCTGAGAGACTGAGGATTAGATCAGTGGTTTGCATCACTTGGGGCAGCTTTTGAAATTCTACCCCAGCCGCTTCCAGGCCCACTTGGTGCGAAGCCAGCTGGGAGGTGTAGATGCGCAAGTCCCCAGGACAGGCCTCTACCTCATCCGTGAGAGAATATATCATGACATGGATAACAGCAGGACCCTACCAGGCCGCAGAGGGTCAAGTCCACACCTCACTGCTTCCCAGATGTGGGGCCCCAAGCAAATGACTTCACCTGTCTGAGCACCTGCCTCATCTGTAGGATGGAGCCGCTCCTCAAGGTGGCTGTGGGATTGATCGGTGAGTTCACTTGTGAGGCACACTAAGAGCGGTGCATGGTGCACGTGCAGTGCTCAATTCAAGATTGCCTGGGCTTCTTTTGACCTCCTTCTCTGAACCTCCCTCTCCCATCTGTCCTTCAGGAATCCCCATCCTTACTGGGCTGTTGCACTGTGGGGTGGAATAGGAGGAGCCAGGGAGCCCCTAGAAAGACTCCTTTATCTCCCCTTCTCCCCTGCCGCTCCAGGCTGTCACTTGCTGGCCCAGTTTAATTAGGGAGAGGCCTTCTAGGGACCTCATTAGGAAATGAGCCCAGAGCCTTAGGGACCTTCAGGAGGGGTGGGGTGCAGAAGGAGATTACATTGTGGTTGGCCCTGCCTGGCCCCTGGCCTTGTGCCCTAAATATGCCCAGGAAGTTACAGACACTTGGTCCTTTAGCAGCCAGGACACAGGCCTGTGACATGGTGCATGGTCAGCCAGGGCTGAAGGAACCCATGCCTCTATCTCCTACTCCCGCTGGGCTCTGGCCTCACCTGCCGGATCAGGGTGGAGAAGGGTGACAGAGGAGGCGTATCTGGCCTGCTCCACCCAGCCCTGGTGCCCACTGTCCCCAGCCTGGCTCAGAGCAGGCCCTGGTGAAGGTGTTGAGTGAATGGATGCGTGATCTGTGGGCCGGGGCAGCATCTTCATTAAGCCAAAGCAGCCTCCCCCTTCCATCCCATGCAGGAGTTTCCTCAGCAGCCTGGTGGGCTGGAGGTCGGGGGTCCAATGTGTCCGCGGACTGGGCGCTCACTCACTGACCAAGCAGCTCCCCGCCCCTGGACTGCTCTTCCTGTTACAAAACCTGCTCTTCTGTCAATCCCAGATCTGTCTCCTACAGCTCTTCTGCCCTCTCTGATCCCAGCTCTGTTAATGGGGCCTCTGCTTACAGAGTCTGCCTCCAGCTTCACTGCAAGCCTGCGCTGTGGCCCTTCCTACCTGCATTCCTGCCACAGCCCCCAGGCTTAGGGAGGCCCAGCCTGTGACAGCTGACCTGTGGTGTGGGCTCGGATAAGGACCATCCTCTCTGGGGCCACTGCTTCTCTGGCTCCCCCAGCGTGGGGCCTGGTGGCCTTCACATTCACAGGCTCTATAAATGTTAGCTGCGTCCTGTGACTTACCTCCCAGGGCTTTGAGAAGTGGAGGGTGAGGACAGAAGTGCCGTGCCTGAAGGCAAAGGTGACATCATTATGGACAACTTGCTCTCCTAGATAGCAGGGCGGCAGTGCCCAGATCCTGCAATGACTGTGGCACAGCACATAGCACTAGGGGGCTGTGGCTGAACCTCTTCCGCCTCTTGGACTAGTCCAGAGCGCAGGCATTGCCTGGGCCTTGGGCAGGAACCTGGGAGTCATCACAACTCCTCCCTTCCTTCCCCTGAGCCCTCATCTCGAACAGAGGAAGGAGGAAAGTCCTGACCTGCCTACCTGCTTACCTGCCAGTCTGGGCCTCTCCCCCCGCCTGCACTGCCGTGCCCTTCCTGGATCTCAGCAGCAGCCCCTACCTAGTTTCTGTTCTCTCCTCTAAACCTATCTTCGCTCTGCAGCTGAGTGCTCTGAGAGTTGCAAAGCTACACCCTTTCCTTGCTCAGCTTCTGCAGGGACGTCCACCCCTCATAGGACCAAGTCTTCTTAACTGACATTCAGAGCCCTCAAGACCCGACATGCACCTGTCTCCTCTCCAGGTCTCACCTGGCACTGGCCCCAAGCCCCAGGCGTCTCCTCTCCAGCCACACCCCCGGAAGAAGCCTCAGGCCCTTTTGCATGCAGGTCCCTAGCCTGGAAGGCCCCACCTCTGCTTGTCCAGTCTCACCTGACCTCCGGAGTCACCATTTCCAGGGTACTTCCTCCCCTGGGTGGGTCAGTGTCCTCTGGGCTCCCCCATCCTTGTGTTTCCCCACACTCGATACCATGATGGCCTGATTTAGAGTCTGTGGTTCACGATGCAGACCACAAGCCTCAGGGGGACAGGGACCTGTGGAGAATGGCAGAGGAAAGAGGGGTGGAGGGTGCCTCTGGACTCTGAGTGTGCCCTGTGCCACCGACCCCTTGCTAGGTTTCCAGTCCCTCTTGCTGCGCATGACTGTATATGGTTTTCTGTGAGTCCTTGGGAAGTGCCTGCTGTGGACTGGAGCCTTTGGATCCCAGCTCCAACATTCACTGAGGGTTTGTTCTGTACCAGGTGCCCTGCCAGGACCTGGGGAGGATCCACAGATGGGAAAGCAGGTCACGCCCTAGGAGCACCAGCCCCTAACTCAATGTGTGACCTTTTCTGAACCTCAGCTTCCTCCGCTGTGAAAGGGATGAGGACCCAAGACCCTTCCCTGTTACCTTGGGCACATCTATGCTGTGGCTGGGGGGGTCAGCCCCACATGACCCTGAGGCTGCAGCTAGACCAGAACTTCCTCTCCACTGGGCCTCTGGAGCCCTGGTCCAAGCTTCACAGGAGCAGGGTGAGCAGAGGTTTTGCTCTCTCTTCAGTGAAAACGTCCACTTCATTTGCCTAGCATGTCAGCATTGCCATGTGCTTACCATGCATAAAGTGACCACGCCTCCTCGGCTGCTCAGAACTCTCCCAATTTAAAACTCAACATCCTGCATCTCAGGGACCCCTTCAGTTGTGAGCAAACTGGGACACTTGACCAGTCCAGCTGCACCCCCAAGCCCTGGCCACTGCCCCCTCAGGTCCCCAGCAAGTCCTCCCCATCCCTTGTGGACTCTGCTAGCTGGGCATGGCTCACTTAATTGAAAACAAAGAAAAAGGCCAGGCATAGTGGCTCACACCTGTAATCCCAGAATTTTGGGGAGGCTGAGATGGGAGGATCACTTAAGGCTGGGAGTTCAAGACCAGCCTGGGCAATATAGTGAGACTCCATCTCTCCAAAAAAGAAAAATATATATATATCCAGGTGTCGTGGTCCATGCCTATAGCTACTTGGGAGGCTGAAGCAGGAGGATTGCTTGAGCCCAGGAGTTTGAGGTTGCAGTGGGCTGTAGTCATGCACTGCACTCTGGCCTGGGTGAGGGAGCCAGACCCTGTCTCAACCCCTCCCTGCCAAAAGAAAAGACTGATTTCTTCCTCACCTTTTGGGAGAATTCAAGAAAGAAACAGAGGCTCTTGGAAGGTCTGGAAGAGCAGGGCCAAGCATCCCGAGTGGGTAGCTGTGTGGATAGGGCCAGGAGACCTGGCTGCTGTTACAGACTGCCTCTAGCCCAGCTGTGTGGCTCCCCTCTCTGGCCTGTTTCCCCATCTCTGCCCTGCTCACCTCGTTGACTGTGGTGAGAATCATAACATTCACAGGCCTGCCTGTGTTACCACTGCCATTTCTGTTCTTCCAGGCATGTGGCTGTCTGTCCATGTCCCACGCTGGCCTCACTCCTCCCAAGTGGAGGACAGTACTGAGATCGCCGTTCTCACGATGAATAGAAAGAAGCTGGAGGCGCTGGCCATGTGCATTGTACAAAGCTCTGCAGTGGACAAGGCCCTTCCCATGTGCTGCCTCCAGGCTCATGGTGGCCCTTGGGAGGTGGGCCCGCAGGAATGACTTCACCCATTGTACAGATGGGGACACTGAGCCCATAGTCCCACAGTGTCTGACTCCTTAATGGTGGGGAGAAGGGAAGCCACATGGGTGGCCGGACTGTGGTCGTGGTGTGTGGCAGTTATGAGTGGGGTCACCGGTTGGCTGGTCCTCTTCCCCTCCCTATGCCCACTCTGTCAACGTCTTCATCAGTAGGGAGACAGATGGACGAGAAGGCAGAGACATAGGAGTGGGGAGAGAGAGACAGGATGGGGTGGGGAGCACGCTGGCGAGGCTGGGGGCAGGGAGGGTCCACGCAGCGTCATTCCTTCCTCTGTGGTTCTCACAGTCTGTCTGCACCGATTCCTGACAGATGGAGGGAGGGGAGAGCTGGTGCCAAGAGGCTGTCACCACAGGCGGGCAGAGCTGGGGGAGGGCGCTTTGTGGCCAGGGTTTGTGTGGGGAGGGGAAGCAGCTGGTGGTCTGGCTGCTGGGCCTCCTTGGAGCCCACACCCCAGAAACTGCCGGGGGACAAGAAAGTGGGCAAAGGGTAAGCCTGCCACCTGCCTGGAACTGGCTGTGCCCATGCCCCTGTTCAGGCAGAGACAGCTACCCCTCGCCCCCTCCTCACACCCTGCTGCCAGCAGGGCCCTCCCTGTAAACCACAGATTCCTCCTGCATACCCCTCACTGGATGTTGGGGGTGGGCAGGGCCTGGGGACTGGCCCTGAGCTGTGATGGAGGTGGACCAGGGCAGGGAGGTCCCTGGGATACCAGAGGGCATGGCAGCTCAGAGCAGGCTGGGGCCTGGGTCTTGCATCTGCTGGCTGGAGCTCAGCCCTCACTGTGCTGCCCTGGGTGCTTCCCAAGCCCCTTTTCATGGCATAGGGCCTCCTGCATTTCCTCCAGGCTCTGAAGCATGTGCAGGGCTGGGCAGGCATGACCCGGGGTCGATTTGGCACCCTTGTCATCTCTTGTGTCTTTATAGTATGGCTTTCTTCAGGCAGGACTGGCTTTCATGCTCCTTCCCAACCTCCCAGTGCCCAACACAGGGCCCAGCACAGAGGAGGGGCCCATTGTAGCTTGTTGAACGAATGAATGGATCCCTCTGCTTGCATACCTCCTGGGATGGAGGCTTCACTCCTTTATACAGCAATTTTTTCTAAGATGTTCAGAAACAAAGTTCTTTCTGGTTCTTCCTGAGAGGCTCCATGGCTCCCAGGCCTGGCACAGGGCCACACAGAGACCCTGGCTGATCCTGCTGCCTCAGAGCAGCCCGGAAAAGACCAGAGACCTCTGAGCCAGCCCAGCTCCTCACAGGCTCCTGCAGGGCTGGGTCTCCACTGCACTAACCTCTGGGTTGTCAGTAATCATAGGTGTCACATATTGAGCCCTCACCCAGGCAGCATCTCATTCCATTCACATCAGCCTGTAAGGCGGGTAGTTCTCATCCCGCATTTACAGAGGAGAAAAATGACTTCTTCCAGGTCACACGGCTTAGCAGGACACAGAATGTCTGAGTCAGGAGGGTGGGAGATGGGCTGGGGTGGGCTGGAGGAAGACCTCCTGGAGCATGGGATTGTGGCAGGGCTTGGGGGTACTAGGGGCTTGGCAGGAGGGGGCAAGGCTGAGGAGGGGCCTGAGGGCTTTTCTGGAAGTGGAATCTGCCCCTGCCCCAGCCCCTGTCTCTTCCCTTCTCCCCATGCTGTCCCCAAATGGATCCCTGACACCAAGACTCCAACTGGGTAGTCCCAGAGGTGAGACCTGGGGACCTGGGGCCCAGAGCCCTTCCTGTCCCCTGGAGGCCAGGGTGTGGGTATGCTCTGGGGCAGAGCTCAGGGCCACTAAACTGACAGGAGAGGTCACTGCCCTGTCCAGTGACCCGAGACGCACAAGGTTACAGCTGGGGGCATGGGGGTTCCCATCTCTGGTGAGGCGTTGGGGTAGGTGGGTGGGGCTGGGCTTCCTTTCTGCTGCTGCCCAAAGTTGGTTCTGCTCAGAAGCATCCTCCAATTCATATGAATAATGGCGATCACTGATGATAAATGATGGTGTGCCTGCCCCATGCCAGGGCTGGGCTGGGTGCCCTGGGGACAGCTGACAGAAGTCAGAGGTGGAATCCATCCCGAGAGCAGGGGCACAGCTTTCACCACCTTTATCTTATCCCCGGAGCCTGGCATAGGCTGGGCCCTCAGGGGGCAGCTTAGTAACGCCTTAGTCATTGAAAAACAGCAACCTAGCCTCTCTGACGGGATGCCCACTGCCCAAGGGCACACTGGTCCCCAGCATGGCCCCGCAGCCTGACCTCTGCCTTCACCTTGGCTCTCTGGATCCTTCGAGGGGCTCCTGCCAGCGACTGTGGTGGGTGGCTGGAGTCTCTTCCCCCAACGTCACACAGCATGTGAGCTGGGGGAGCCACCTCCCCTCTCAGTGCCTTGGTTTCCTCTTCTGCACAGTAGTGTCATGGCAGGCCCTACCTCAAAGGGCTGTTGGTTGGGAGGATTAAATGAGATGATGAGCCCCGCGCACCATCACCAATGATGCTTATGCTTATAGGGAGCGGGGTGGGGAGCACCTCTGCTATCCATGCATGACTTCATGAATCCTTTTTTTTTTTTTTTTTTAAAGATGGAGTCTCGCTCTGTCGCCCAGCTTGGAGTGCAATGGCACAGTCTTGGCTCACTACAATCTCTGCCTCCTGGGTTCAAGTGATTCTCTTGCCTCAGCCTCCCGAGTAGCTGGGATTATAGGCGCCTGTGACCATGCCCAGCTAATTTTTGTATTTTTAGTAGAGACAGAGTTTCATCACGTTGGCGAGGCTGGTCTCGAGCTCCTGACCTCGTGATCCACCCATTTCAGCCTTCCAAAGTGCTGGGATTACAGGCGTGAGCCACTGTATGTGATCTGGCCCATGGATCCTTTAACAGCCCTGTGAGGGGGGATCTGTCCTGTCCCTTTACTGATAGAGATGGTGAGGCACAGAGAGGTGGAGAGACTCACCCAGGATCACATAGCATAGGAGTGGCAGCAGCAGGATTTAAACGCTGGTCTCTTGCACTCCAGGGTCCACATGTTAGCCAGTGCACCAGGCAAGGGATGAAGGACTTAGTCTGAGAGCTTCTTTGGAATTGGAGTTGCAGAGGCTCTGGCTTCCTGTGCTGATCTCCTGCAAGCCGTCAGCCCCCAGTCACGTCTGTCAGCAGCTCTGAGAGCCCTCCCTGGGCCTCTCACCTCCCACATGAGCAGGGAATCAGCAGGCAAGGTCCGGGCGGTGAGGATGGGGGATTTCCCGACTCACTTGAGATCCGTCACAACATTAATGTTAATTAAGCCTCGTTAATTCAGCCCTCTGCTTACACACAGCTCCTGACAGCAAATTATTCATAAGTGAGGCAGTAAATTTATCACTGCTTTTTCCAAACATTTAGCAGCAAAGATGGTGCCCCGGTAAAGGCAGAGAAGAGACCTGGAGGGCCAGTGATGCTTGGTTCCTGCTAGCCTGAACCCCCCAGGATCCTCATGGCCTAGAGAACAAGGTGGGGCTCCCCGGGAGAACTGGGTGAGGATGAACTCTGGCCTGCTCAGAGCAGACTGCCTGGAGATGCGGTGAGCACTGTCTCAGCACTGACTATCTGCTAGCTCTGTGCTCTGTGAACATCCCGTTCCCTTCACTGTCCTCCCACAGTGCCTTGAAGCGTGCCCTGCACACAGTAGGGATCAGCAAAGGTGTGTTTGGATTTGGGTGTGCAGCCCCGAGCCCACCTCCATGTCAGGAAAGCCTCGCTGCAGGGCAGTCTGATAGGAGAGTCAGTGGCCTCCGCAGGGACTGAGCACCCTGCATCATGAGGTGTGCAGCCAGCGCCAGACCGCTCTGCCGGGGCTACTGGGAAGGGGTCTCTCCCTGTCATGGGTCATAGGAGCACTGTTGGAACCAGGATCAGACCCACATTCTGGGCCCGTGACCCCAGCCCCTTGCTAGGCTAGGTATCTACTCACCAGGTGAGGGCGAAGCCTCTCCTAGGTGTAGTGGGACCCCCTCATCCTAGGTCCTGCTTCCTGCCTTGGCCTCAGACTGGGTCATGCCTGGCCCAATTGAGCAAACCTAGGCTTTGGGTACCTAGAATTGAAAAAAATTAATTAGAGCATTAAATGGCAGCCCTCTGGGAGAATCCCGCCATCTGGCTATCACGGGACAGGCAAGAAAATCTATGCATATTTGTCTGCAGTGTGTGAGCGTCATATGAAGCCAGCTGTGCGTGTGTAGGTGTGCAGTCTGTGTGCTGCAGTGTGTGCCCAGCATGACATGCGTATCTGAGTATGTTCAGTATGTGGTGCACACCTGAGTGTGCAAGTGGCGGTATGTGCCTTGCTGTATGCACAGATGCCCATCTGCAAGTACCCGTGCTATGTGCACGTGCCTGAGTGTCTGCACGTCTGTCTGAACATACCTCTGTGTGTGTGGTCTGTGCCCAGGCCTGCCTTTTTGGTGCAGTGAGCCAGGCTGGGCTGTGTGCAGATAGGGAAGGCACTCATGACTCCTCCTGGCTGAGGTGGTGGGCACAGACAGCTGTGCGAAAGGTGGGACGGGGTAAGTGTGGCCAGTGCACAGCTGGCCTTGAGTGGGTGAAGCAGGGCAGGCATCCTTGCCCTCATTTGACAGATGGGAAAACCCAAAACTGGAGCCTGGGCTCTGGGATTCCCTGCATGGTGCTCTTTCTGTTCCAGCGGGCTGCGGCCCTGGCTGGCACCTGTGCTTTGGCATCTTTATGCTGTTGGATTTTCATGGTGGCTCGAAGAGGTTCCTGAGAGAGTACCACCCCCACTACTCAGTATTGCTCAGGGGGCAAGGTCAGGATTCCCACTGCACATCCTGTGCAGGAATCTTGAAACAGGATGAAACAGGAATCTTCCTGTTTCATGGAGGAGATATCAGGGCTGCTGGAGAATGCTGGGCCTGATAGTCCTCTGACTGCGGTGTGACCTGGGCCCATCCTGTCCCTGTCTGAACTTCAGGGGTGATTGTAAGAACTAAATGAGGAGATGTAGACAAAGGACTTCATAAACCACGAGATGAGGTGAGGTGATGTAGACAGATGAGGCCTGGCCCAGAGATGGCATCACACTATGATCAAGGCCAAAGCTGAGGCCCAAGTTCATGTGTCCCAGGGTTTCCTGAGGAGCAGGCCAGGAGGTGGGACCCAGGACAGAGGCAGGTGCCCTCCCAGCCTTGCAGACTCTGAACCTGTCCCCAGAACCATCTGCCTGGTTCGAGCACTCTCCTCCAGCTCCAGCCCCAGACACATGGCTCATGGCAGTGAAGTAGAGCAGGAACGGACCCAGAGAGCAGTGGGACCCAACCCCTCATCCAACTGGTGTTGATGCTGAGGCCCAGAGAGGGAGAGTGGCTTACTCAAAGCCACACAGCAGCTTGGGGGTAGAGCTGGGACCAAAACCTAGGCCTCCTGGCCCCTGGCTCTGTTCTCCTTGGTACCACACCACTGTCTTTGGCGAGAGAAAGAGGACACAAGAGCTAGTTCACATGCCTGGAGAAAAGGATGTGGGCGTGCCACCCAACTGGAGAGCACTGGAACAGACCAGAGCCCCACTTCCTGCATGAATGGAGGAGCTGAAGCAAGACTTCAGTGATTACTGCTTTTCCTATGTATGCAGAATGCTGGAGGGTAAACAGGGTTTGTGTCTGGGGCTGTACATTCTGTATAGATGAAAAGCCCCAGGCTTCCAGATTGCCTGCATGCGATGCCTTCAGCACGTGCTCCCTCAGTGCCTGCCTCCACCGAGCTGCTAGTCTGGTAGAGAAAGATGGTTGAGTGACACCAACGCAGGATGATGAAGCTGTGGGTCAGAAGAGGTCTCTGATCCCACATGGGGTCATGGAAAGCTTCCCAATAGAATAGAGAAGGGGAGGAGGGTCCTCCACTCCCAACTCCCAGAGAGTGAGGAACGCATGTGCCTCAGACACCCTGGTTCCCCAGCAGTCTGGGCCTCATAAGAGCTCATGCTTGGGCAGGCTCACCATTCACCCTGGAATGGGTGGCTTGGTACCTTCCAGCTTCCTCCCCAGCTCCTCTCCTGTGCCAGGGCCCGTGCACGTGGGTGGAGGAGAGGCCATTCTAGAGGCCCCTGGCTCCCTGTGGGGCTTAGGAGAGACTAGTGTGGGGGCAGGGGCGGAGGGGCAGGGCAGGTGGCCGCCGGACCTCCTGTGACCTCCACTCATTGCCTGTGTGTCCAGGTGGGCCAGTCTTGGCTGCCCCGCTTGGCGTTATAACCACTGTGGTGTTAGCCAGGGTTAGCCAGGGACGAGGCTTCTGAAGTAGACTGCACTGAGCCCAGCTGGCTGCCCGGTGATAATTCCACCCACCTTGACCTTTTTCTCCAAAGAACAGCCCTTCTACTTTATACATGGAGAAAACAAGTCACAGAAGAACCAGGTGGCCCAGGCTGACAGAGGCTAGGCCTCCAGATGCCCTTTTAAACACATTGCAGCAAAAACTTCTTCAGGACTCAATGTGTACAAAGCCTGGTGGTGGGGCTGCCACAGGGCTGAGAAAAAGGGAGGAGGAACTTCGGTCACTGAATATTTTCTGTGTGCCATCCCTTATGTCGGGCACTGATAGATGTGATCTAGCAACAAACTGCCCTCCGAGTCAGGATCTACCACCACTTTTTTAAATGAGGAAACATGGGCTCAGAGTGGTCCAGTAGCCTGCCTGAGGTCTCTTAGCTAGTAAGGGACAAAGGCGTGATTTGAGTCCTGCGTTCCTTCACCTGTTTTGGTGGGAGAATGGCCATGTCAGGCAGCAGATTGGGATCTTCCAAACCTTAGTTCTGGGAGGAGGGTTCACTTGCAGGAAAGACCAAGGTCAGTGGAATCATTGGGCAGCCGGCAGTGCTCACTGGGAGGGCTGTTTAAAAGTTGCTTCCTCTTCAAGCTGTAGTGGGACCTGTCTTATTGGGGGAGCCATGCCAACTCAGAACCCCTAGGCTGATGGGCACCCCTCTGTAAGGGGCTCTGAGAAGTGGCCGGTGTGGCTGAGGTATGGGCCAGGATGCCAGTGGGCAGTGAGGGTTTGCTGGGCACATGACCCCACTCCTTTCCTCTTCTTGCCTCCCACAGCCATGTCTGCCCCCTTCTGCCCAGCTCTGGCTGGAGGCACTGAGCTGGGGCTTGTGGCCATGAACTATCCCCATACTGCTCGCCCCGTGGCTGGCCTCAGATGGGTGGGTGGTCCTGACCAGAGCCCCTAGCCCCGGCCCTGCCAGAACCAACGCCCGGAGGCATGGCCACCTCCACAGGTCTCACCTAACTGCAGGGCATGCCAGCATCTAGCAGGTCCCTGGCACACAGGAGGCCTGCTGCTTGATTATTTTGGCTTCCAGCAGCAGAGACTTGAGACTTTCCAGGTAGCACGGGAGTCAGCAGAAAGCTTGGCCTTCCCAGAACATGGGACAGAGAAGGCGCCCTGGACAGGGCGGGGTGAGGGGAGGCTGCTGGTGGCCCCTCACTGAGCCTTTCTGCAGTGGGCCTGGGGACCCCCACTGCCATGCACATTTGCCAAGCAGTCCAGTGGCTGCGCGTGGGCCTGCCTGTCCTCCCCCACTTTGGCATGGTTGTCTCCCAGGAAACGGGGAATTTTCTCTCATTCCCATCATTAGGGTGCCAGGGCAAACAAACAGTCTAATCCAGATGAGCCCTGGGCCACAATCACACTCTCTTTGGGGGTTTTCTCTTCACTTGGAGCAATGTTGAGAAGGCTGGAGTAATTGGTATTCCACCCAGGTTAATAGAACTGCTGCCTCCTCGGTATTATGCCTTAATTTCCTTTATCGCTCAGCAAGTTAGAATTCATCGCCCCTTTCCTTTCTTTTTCCCACCGAAACCTATCACCAGCCTGTCTGCTGGGTAAAGTCATTTCGTGGCAGCTCTTGGCTCCTTTCCACTTCCCTGGGAATCTTTCTGACCAGAGCCAAAGAACAAGGAGGGGTGAAAAATCCATTTGTACAAAGTGGGGATCTCCTGTTGAGAGCTTATTTCCCTCCCTGTTCAAGAGGAAGGAACGTGTTCAGCCTCCAGCCAGCACGGCTGACTGAGTCCCCTGTCGCTGAGAGCATTCAAGAGGGCGAATGGCCATATGTCAGCGGTGGGAACAGAGGATTCCTGCACTGGTAGGGGTTGGGGGAAAGGGACAGGCCTTTGCCACTCCTGGCGCCTGGATTAGATTAGAAGCTTCTGGGGTTTTGTTCTGTTTGTGAGTCTAAGATGTGTGATTTAAAACTGGAAAGATTCCGTGACTCATTGGTCCTGATGTTCAGCGGAATAAGCCTGAGTACTTGTAAACTGTGTTTTACGATTCTCAGATCCTCTCTGAGACAAGGAGATTCTGTTCTGTGATTCAACGACTATCTTATGATTCCTTAAGTCTCTTCAGTGGCAGTTCTGTTCCTGATGGGTCTTGGGAGGAGTGGAATTGCTTTGCTGAAGTTGCCATGGGAGCTCGAGGCTGCTGTGGCCCCTTTTCTCGTGTGTGAAATCCAAGGGCTGGGCCACATGGCCTCGGGACCCGGGTTCCAGGTGTATTCTGCCTGCAGCCCCCTTGGCTCCACCGGAGCCTCCCACAGGCCCTATGAGGACTGGCCGCTCCCCAGCACCTCACTGGACCCAAATGCTTTTCCAGCTGAGCCATGCCCCTTGCCTGTCTGCCCCCGGCCCTCTCCCATTCCAACAGGGAGGCAACCCAGCTCTCCCCAAAGTCCCTGCAGGAAAGCTGGAGCAGTGGGCGAGTGGTGGTGGTAAGAAATAAGCTGCATGATTGATGAGAGCTCTGCCTGCTTTTGTGGGGATGTGCAATTTACCATGAATTTCAACATTACAACCTCTCTTAATTCCCACCCCCTGAGGTGGTTAGCCCCATTTTATTGATGAGGAAGCTGAGGCTCTGAGAGGTTAAGTCACTCAAGTATAATCATACAGGTTGTTCCCAGGCCCTGACTCTGGATCACCTGCTGTAGTACGGCCCTAGGGTGCCTGAGCAGCATGACGAAACTCTGTCTCTACAACAACAAAAATAAAAAAATTTTAAAAAAAATTAGCTGGGCGTGGTGGTGCACACCTGTAGTCCCAGCTATGTGGGAAGCTGGGGTGGGAGGATGGCTTGAATCTGCCAGGTTGAGGCTGCAGTGAGCTGATATACCAGTGCACTCCAGCCTGGCCAACAGAGGGAAACACTGTCTCAAAAAAAAAAAAAAAGGCATTGATTGGCCCAAGGTCATATGGCTTGAGGCAGGACCAGAACCTAGGTCATCTCATTCCTAATGCAGTGCAAGCAAAGGAAAAAGTGAGAGGTGGACATTCATCGTAGAGTCTATAGCCAAACTGAGAAACAAGAACCCCAGGTGTAACAGCCACAACCCAGAACAAAAGGAGATGGGTCTTGGTTAGACTCCGGGGTGGTGACGTCACTCATCTCCCCTCTCTGGGCCTCAGTGCCCCGGCTGTAAAGCAAGGACGCCGACCTTGGTGGTCTCCAAGCTCACATCATGTTAGGTTCCAGCCTAACATGAGCCCGAGGCCAGGAATCTGCTTGTTGGGTAGGGGTTGTGGACCACACGCTCACACCTCCCTGTTGGAACCAATCCTGAATCTCTAAAGAGCTTCAGAATGGACCCCATTTCCCTCCAAATGCACTGAGAAGCCAGAAGCAGCCTTCTCCATCTGCTTTCAGAATCCACCTTTTCCTTCTGGAAAAACATAGTTCCTCGGAGCAGGCTTCCTTAGCCCCTACTACTGCCAGCCAAAATCACCCGTTTCTTTGAGGACCAACTTAAAATGTCTCTCTTCCAGGCAATGAGCCCTCCCCAGGCCTGCCTCCTCTCCCTCCAGCAGACCTTACTCACAGGCAAGGGAGATGCGGGCTTGGAGACCACCAAGGTCAGCGTCCTTGTTTTACAGCTGAGGCACTGGGGTCCAGAGAGGGGAGATGAGTGACGTCAACACCCTGGAGTCTAACCAAGATGCATCTCCTTTTGTTCTGGGTTGTGGCTGTTACACCTGGGGTTCTCCATTGCTCGGTTTGGCCATAGACTCTCTGAAGGAAGGTCCACCTCTCACTTTTTCCTTTGCTTGCACAGCATTAGGGATGAAACAACCTGGGTTCTGGTCCTGCCTCAAGCTATATGACCTTGGGACAATCAATGCCTTTTTTTTTCCTTTAAGACAGTGTTTCCCTCTGTTGCACAGGCTGGAGTGCAATAGCATGATCATGGCTCACTGCAGCCTCAACCTCCCGGGCTCAAGCCACCCGACCACCCCAGCCTCTCAAGTAGCTGGGACTACAGGTGTGTACCACCATGCCCAGCTAATGTTTTTTTGTATTTTTGTTTTTGTTACCCAGGCTGGTATCGAACTCCTGGGCTCAAGTCATCTGCCTGCCTTGGCCTCCCAAAGTGCTGGCATTACAGGGATGTGCCACTATGCCTGGCCAATTCATGCCTTTTAAGGTCTTTACTTCCTAATCTCTCAAAGTGGGTGGTGGCATCCTACCACACAGTTGGCCCTGAGGAGCCAGGCCAAGGGACTGGGGATGGAGTCTCAAACCTGTCACTCAACTCCACACCTGCTAAGGACCCGGGACCAGTCTGCTAGATTTCTCTTGGGCTCAAGGAGTATATCCCAATCAGACAATTTCCTTGTTCCCCAGCGCCCCCATGATCCCCACCTCTGAGCCGAAGGTCTTCAGTAGCCCCTGGCTTCAGGGCCCTTCCACTCTCTCCATTGAGCCCTTGCTCTGAGCCACATGCTCTGCTGTCTGCATCAGCCAGCAGCACACCTGTCTCCCCTCTGTGAGCAGGCACTGACCACACTGGCCCACACCACCCAGCCCCACCCCACACCTCTAGCACCCGCCTTCTGTCCCATTCACTCTCACCTTGTGAGGTAACCCAGGCAGGCCTTTGAATGGTACACATGAAAACCTGACTCCTCTGGTGTCTAGGTGAGGAGGCTGAGGCACAGGAGGGTAAGGGGCGTGTCCAATGTCACCCCAGAGGTCAAGGGCAGCCTGGAGGGGTGCCCAGGGCTCCCGAGGCCCAGATCACTGAGAGGCTCTGGAACCCAGGCAGGGCTTTGCAGAACTCCCCAGAGAAGCCCTGCGAAGGCCTTTCTCACAGCCGAGGGCCCAGCTGTCACTAGGTGAGACTGGGAAGGGTTTGCATCTCCCTGAGCCCTGTTCTATGACAGTGGCCGAGCCATGTCATAGAGCAGCTTACTGAGCTGCTGAGATGACTTCTGAGTCCAGTCTGGTCTGGTGGACGGCTCCTGAGGTCTCCCCTGGCCAGTGGGGCCACAGATCTTCATCTCAGCACTGACGGCCAGGGTGAGCACAGCCTGGAAGGGGCTTCCTGTAGGCACTGCCTGGGGCTGTCTTGCCAAAAATACAGCAGCAAAATAAGCACCCCGTGGAGACTCGAGCTTGCTAACGTCCTACTTTGGTGTTGTGGGCCCTGGCTGGCCCCGGGCTGGAATCCACTCATTTCTGCTCTGTCAGAGGTGGGGGGATTTGGATGGGGGCATCATCAGACACCATGAACAGCTGATGCTTGAGCTGGCCTTCAAGGGTGGGAGAGTTTTGCCCATGGAGGTAGAAGAAGGGCTTCCGGCCTGGTGGGGCTATATGAGCAAAAGCACCTGGTATGAAGGCTGATGGCTTGTCCATAACCATTGAGTGGTTACTGGAGGCAGGTGATGGCCAGGGATGGGCCAGAGCAGTAGCAGGGCAGCTTGAAGTGTTCCTGAGTGTCCTGCTAAGGCAGTCGGTCATATTCAAGGGGAGATGGGAAGCCAGTAGGCAAGGAAAGATGGCTCTTTGATTATGGGGAGGCCTTTGGGAGGACAGTGACTACTGGCTCTGGATTTGTAGCCCCTGGAGCCACAGGAGTGGACTGTGAGGGGCTGGGGACCAAGCCACAGTTCCCTCCCTCTGTCAGCCTCACTCTAGGCCTGGTGGTGGATAAAACCTGTCTAAAAAGGAGAGGAACTTAGAGCTTATCTCATCCAACTAACCATGCCATGACGGAAGAGAGCAAGGCACAGAGGCGGCCAGAGACTTACATCAAGGCCACAGAGCAGAGCCAGGCCCTCCAGGCCAGGGTGGCAGACGGCCCATTGCTAACGCCATTCTCAATGAGATATTCTTAACCTCTCTCCAGAAAAGCTAGCAGACTCCCTGCACAGGCCTCAGCGATGTCACAAAGTGACACTTTAACCTGCAGACCTTCTGCTGGACACACAGGTGGGCACAGGCTCCCTGGATGACCAGCATGAGGCTGGGGGTGGCAGAGAGCTCACACCAGCCTCCTGGGCACAGCCTGCCCCACACTCCCTGGTGAGGAGCCCAGAGCCCAGCACAGAGGAGCACTCCAGAGAGGCAGCAGTCCCGCACCAGGAGATGGATTTCCCAATAACAGGTGCTGCCCGTTTATCACCAGGATGGGCCAGTGGGGTTCCTCTTAGGAAATGCTTCTCCTACCAGCCTAATTGGTGAAAGCATTTGCGTTTTTCACTTAGCCAAGGCTGCTTCCTAGTGAGTGCAGTCTCTACCTAGTGGGCAGAGGGGAGGGTGCTGCAGCAACCCACTGCTGACATCAGAGGCCCGAGTGCTCTGCCTGCCTGTGGGTAGCAGCGAGGGACCCACCACCACCCCCCACAGGCAGGGGTCATCATTCAATCATTCGCTCCATCAGAGGAGTGTCTGTGCCTCGTGGGTCCTTGAGTCCCTCCAGGCTGGCCTCCTTGGCCCTGGCTGCAGAGTTCTGCTCTGGGAGCCCTGAGCTTCCCACTTGCAGTTAGTGGGGGCTGAGAGCCCAGAGAGGCCTGCCCCATGTCACACAGCATGTTGGTGGCAGAGCAGGGCTGGAATGAGATCTAGAACCTTCTCCTCGACTGCAAAAGAAGAAGCAGAAGAGCTGCCCCTCCTTCCCTCAGGAAGCTGGTGGTAAGAACAGAGCCTGGAATGCAGGGGTCCTTGGCAAGCTCCAAGGTCAGCCTGCCCAAGGGAGGCAGAGCCATGGATCCATCAGCCCCAGGGGGCCTAGCTAGGGTTAGCCAGGAAGGTCCCCTGGTCAGAGGAGACCACATTTCCACTGGGGTAGGAGTGGAAGGGGAATGTGAGGTTGGGAACCTGGCAATGACTCTGGCTAGAGGGCCTAAAGGGTTTCGTGGCCTTGCCTTCTGGCCTCTGGAAGCTTCTACTTTAAGAATGCCATGAGTTTTCTTCTAGCTGTTTCTCTGGGACCCACAATCCCAGTGCCAAAATCCGGGGTGGGGCTGGCTGGAGCCTGGGAGAGGGCAGGAACGTGGTCATCTTCTCAGCGTGCTGCCTGCTCTCAGCAGCACCTTGCAGGCGCCAGCCAGGGACCCCTGCTGATCCCATCCCACCCACCTCTCCCCCATACCCACCTCCTCCCGGCCCCTCAGCTGCAACTCGTTCAATACCTCCTGCATGCACAAATCACTGGGACAGGCGCCTTTGTCGGTCTGTCCCTCGGAGACGCTCTTCTTCCCTGTGGTGACAGGGAGGCCTACATACCCCAGCAAGGGCTTGGGCCTCCCTTGGTGACAGTGGGGCCAGGGTCCGGCAGTATCTGAGAGCAGCTGGGATGTACTGGGGCCTGGAGGAGGTGCTTGGCTGTGGGAAGCCCCAGGTGAGCCCTTTGGAGGAGCTTGCAACAGCACCAAGAACCACAACCCCTCCGTGTCATGGGGTCACAAATTCAGAAGGTCATCTGGAGGGGGCCCTTAGAGATGTGTTCACATGAGGAGACTGAGGCCCAGAATGGGAAGGGGTGACACCCCTTCCACCGCTGGGGTCCTGCCGCTGCCTCCCATTCGTCTTTCCTCAGGCCTCCCGACCCTTACAACCTCATTTTCATGCCTTGGTGTTTTGGGGCGAAGGTGGACCACTTGTTTCTTGGGAAATAAATAGATTTACGGTCTTAGGATCTGGCTTGGTTAGAATTGTGTAACTCCTTAGTGGAATGGGTTGGAGGAGAGAACCCAGAAAATTTTGAGGGAAACTTCCCCATTTAAAAGCAAAGCCGCCCTCACCAAAAAGTGCTCCTTCTGCCACAGCCTCTTTATTCCAAATGGGGCGAATCCTTTGGCTCGAGCCCTTCATGTGTCTCCTTCCTCCTCAGCACCTGCAGCTTCTCAGTCTCCCCAGGTGGATGGGAGGGTGGGGGAAAGGGTGAATTTAGATGTCACCTGCTGATGGATGATGGTGGCTCGAGCCCCAGAGCCCGCTGGGCAGCACAAAGCCACTCACCGTGTCCCACCCACCACATATGGGTGCTGGCTGCCTGTACCCTACTGTCAGGAGACTGTGGGAACCGTTTGCCTCCTGGGAACCGCGGGCCTCGAGTAGTCAGAGACTGTCCGCATGTGGACTTCTGGACTCAGATAAACAGTTCCTTGCAAGGAAGGCATCAGAGGCTGCCATCCGCAGGTTATCTACATCTCGGACTCTGGCGGTAGCTGTCATGGAGTCTTGTCACAGGGGCTTAGGGTGCAAATCAGAGTGTTACAGCCTTAGAACCTTAGGTCCCTAGAGTGTCAGCAGCAGAGCCAGGTGGAAGCTGTTTGCAATGTTATAATGGACCCACGGGATCTTTAAACTGAGGGCTTTGGGAACATCACATGTCCAGGGAGGGGTTAGGATTTGAATCCAGTGCTGCTGGACCCCAGATCTGCTGGCGATGGGCTGTGGCTGTCACTCCCACCCCCACTTCCAACCATGCAGCTCCATTTTAATCTGTTTTATATGTTGGGGGTTCACTTGGGAAAAGGGTTCCTCTGCTTAAAAATAGTTTTTCAGGCCCTGTGCTGAGCCCCAGCTCCGTGCCAGGACCCGCCACAGCCTGAGAGGGTGGCTCTGGCAGTGGGACAGCCAGCAGGCCAGGGTCCCCGGGTGGGGTACAGGTTGCTCTGGGCCACGGTCTCCTCCCCTTCTCATTACTGTTGTGTCGTTGCTGCAGCCAGAGAACACTCCGGGTCTGTCGTCCTGTTGACTGGGGTGACAGTTTAATAGTAGCTTCCTGGACTGTCATTTAAATCTGCCTGCCAGGTTAGTAGGCCAGGGGTGGGCTGGCACACTCCCTGCCCCCACCCTGGATCTTCATTCTGCTGGAAGCGGTCGTCCTGGCAACGCCGGGGCCTGGTGAGCTCTATGGAAGGGTAACTGTTGGTGGGAGCAGCCCTTTCATCTCCCCGACCTGGGTACAAGTGGCCCAGCTGCCTTAGGGCTGGGCTGCAGGGCCAAAGCCAGCCACCCTGCACTGGCCCACGCCTGAGAGAGGAACTGGGAACAGCCGAGTCCCTTCTGTGCACCCAGCTCTCCAGTGTGGGGGTTTACCTTTGCTCTCTGCCTCTCAACTGCCCTAGGAGGGGAAAGAACCTGCCCAGGTTGCTGAGCAACGACGTTGAGCTGGAATCCATCTTTCTTAGGGGTCGCTGCTCTGCCTTCAGAGAACATTCTCTAGAGCCCAAGACCTGTCCACAGAAACCAGAGATCAGTCAGAGCCTGTAAGGCTGACAGCTCTCTCATCTCCGTGTTCTAGGTGGCCAGGTATACATTCTCTCTGTCCTTTCCTGGGCCCTTCTCTAGACATGTCCCTGCTCTGAGGATTGGGGTCTCCAGTGGGGTCCCTGCAGCTTCACTCTGGGCTCTATGCTCTGTGAACACCTTGTTCTATTTTTTATGGCCTAGTGGGGCTGGCCCAGAGGCAGACGGCTAAGTACAAGTACCAGGCTGCTGTGTGAACATGGGCCAGTCCCTCCCTTCTCTGCACCTCATCTAATCATTTGTAGGATGAGAGGCTTATGCCCTAGCAGTGTTTTCCTAGGTGTGGTTCATTGGACCACTTGTTTCTTGGGAAATAAACAGATGTGGCATCTGAAAAAGGAGTTCCTTGGTTAAACAAGCTTGGAAGACTGGAGGAAACAATCAGATATCCTCACTGCAGTCCTTCTCAGGGCCTTTATAAACCGGTGGACATCATGCATCTTCAAGGGGGAAAATAGTGTCTATCCTAAATAGCCTGGTGCATGGCCACCCCTGGGCTCTGTCCTGCCTCACACCCCTCTCCTCTGCTAGGGGCCGATTTTCTGTCTTGCACAGCCTCACAAAATCCCAAAGGAAGCTCTGGCAGCCTGGAGCCTTGGGGTTTTTTGGCTGCTGGAGAGCAGTCCTGTGTTTAGCAAGAGGCTGGATGGGTCCCTGGGTGAGCTCAAGGAAAGCCAGGCCCCTGTGCCAGGCCTCTGCAGGGCAGCTTGGTGCACAACTTGGTGAACAACTTCACCAGGGCAAGTTGTTCCCTGGCCTGGTGGATCTCCAGGTCCCTTGCCACTCACCTCGTCCAGCCCCTAATGGTCACTCTGCTCACTCCTCCATGCCCCCAAGCCTCATTATCCTTCTTCCTGGAATGCTCTTCACTGCTCTCTTCACTCCCACAGTTTGGCTGACTCCTCTTCTTTGAACACAGTGCCCCTGCTCCAGGAAGCCTTCCCTGACCCCTGGGCCAGGTCAGGTGGCCCTCGCCTGGCTTGCCGGCCACAAAGTGAGATTGGGAGTCATTACCTGGGTTCAAGTGCAGCCCTCCCACAGACATGTGCTGTGACCTTGAGCAGTCACTTCTCACTAGGCCTTGGCTTCCAGGCATGTAACATGGGAGACCCACGTAGGGGGCCTCGAGACTCTGGAGTCCAACATGGCAGGACATTCGGATTGCCAAGAGGAAGCCACACGGAGCAGTGCCCCTGGGCAGCCCGGACTGATCTTTATTTTGAAGCCTCGTCTCTGCACTGGGGCTCCAGGATGTGTGTGGGAGGGGAGCAGCATGGGAAGGATGTCTCTAGAGGCGGCGGAAGCCAGGAGGTGCTGAGTGATTCTAATAATTTCATAGGATCACAGACACTCAGTGTGGAGAGGGCCTTAAGACTTAGTCAGCGCCACACCTCCATTCCCTAATGAGGAGGAGGCAGGCTCAGAAGGTTTGAGGGATGGGCCCAGTGTTACACACACAGCAGCTGGGGCCAGGGCTGTGACTTCACACACCTCTAACTTGCGCCTTTTTGCTTTTCAGTTCATAAAGCTTTGGGGCTATCCTTAGCTTATTTGCTTCTCACAATGACCCTGTGTGTCCCGTGAAGCAGGGATGGTATCCTTGAGTGCAGACGAAGAAAGTGCAGCTCAGAGGAGTCGTGTAACTTGCGTAAGGTCACACAGCCTACAAGTGGCAGGGCACAGTTTGATAGACCAAGGACTGTCTGGTGCTTTCCTTGGCCCATGTTCTTGTTATAAATAGCATTTCCCACTTCCTTTGTCTTGGATTTCCCACTCTCCCGCACTCTACCCTGGGGTCAACCCCTCCTCACTACCCCTAGGATCCCCTAGTCCTTTGTGGCAACCCATCTGTTGCCATGGCACCAGATTATGATGTCGCAGACCCTGGTTGACTATGTATCACTCCTGGGCTGAGGGACTCACAGAGGTGGGCATTGTCCAAGGGGCAGACTGGCATGGGGGGACATAAATCCCTGGAAACAGGGAGCCATGAGCCCAGCTGCGGAATCACCCTGGGAACCAGAGCCAAGGCCGGCAGAGTAGGGGTCTGGCATGGCTTGCTCTGACAGCCTTAGAACGGCAGCACAGCCCTCATCTCATGGCAGGGCTGATATGGTCTCTTCACGAGGGACTATTGGGCTCATTGCACTGAACGGCCCGACACGGGATGTTCACTAGGATCTCCCAGAAAAGTCTTTTTGCCTTTTGTCCTTGTGACAAAGCTGCATGGGGAAGCCACATCCCCACTTGCCCAGGTTCACCCCGAGGTGGCTATGCCAGGAGTCAGTCTCCACTCTGACTCCAGATCCTTCCATGTGATCACACTTCCGGTGGGGCCCTCCAGCGTGCTTTACTCTAGTCCCCACTCCTGGCCATCCATTAGCAGAGCAAAAGCTGTCCCAGGCCTGGGTTTATTCTGCTGCACACTTCTGGGCACATTCCAGGAGACCTGAGAGGTGTTTCAGTACATTTGAGGACTCTCGGGTCCTCATTCTTAGCCTGGTAACACTGAGGTGGCCGAGGGTCTGAATGGAAAGAGATCAAGCTTTGGCAGCTGCCACACAGAGTTGAAATCACACTTCTGCCACCTAACACCCTCACCTCTAAGCCTTAATATCCTCTTCTGTACAATGGGATTAACAACAGCTACCAAGATAGCTGTGAGGAGTCACTGGGATATTGGGTGAAAGGTGCCAGGCCAGAGCCAAAAGGTGCCAGGCCAGAGCCAGAGTGGAAAATCTCCAAACCGGTCCAGCCAGTGAACAAATCTGTTCCCAAAACCACCACCACAGGGCACTCTCCCTGCAGCTGCCATTTCCCAGCCGGGGCTGACCTCGAAGCTGCCCTCTGGGACAGCAGTGGTGTTTTTGGCTGCTCTGGCCTCCTTGCCCAGTGCCTGCAGGGCTTGGCACATGGAGGGAGGACAAGCTCACCCCCAGGCTTTCAGAATCCCAGGCAGGGCAGGGTTTTTGGGGGGTATCTGGTTGTCCTGTGCCCAGTGACAGAGCCCCATCATCACCTTCTTCAAGCCTGCCCTGATGTTTTGGGCACATCTGACCAGACATCCTTGCCAGACTTGCCTACTCGCTTTTAATTCCCAGAGACTGGGCTGGGCTGATTCTGTGTTCTCAGTGCAGAACGTAGAAGAGAAGTAAGGTTCATTGAATGTGGAACTGAAGCTTGCACAGGGCTTGCTCACCTACTGTAAGGTTTTTCTTCCACATCTGATACTGCTGAATGTTTGTTTGGGGAGCCATGGTGGGGATGAGCAGGCATCTGACTGTGGGTTCAGATTGTGACCCTGCTCCCCCAATATGTGACCTTGGACATGTAACTTAACATCTCTGGGCCTGGATTTCCTCATACGTCAAATGAGTACATAGCAGGCCCCTTGCCATGAGGTTTCTTGGGTAAAAACACCTGGCAGAGACTGGCACAGGGGAAGCACCCAGTAAGTGTTAGAGTGAGAAAAAGAAGAAACTAGGATATACATTTATTTTTTTTTTGGATGCTGAGCTTCTTGTGAGGGAAAAACCACTGGTGTTCACATTAGGAAATTCCCCAGGTGCTGTGGTTCATATTGGTACTTACTTTAAGATGATTACGGACTATGATTTACCAATAGGTGGTATTCGTATCTATCACTGACAATGACCTCTCAGTGCAGGAAACAGGGCGGGCTGCTCCAGGGCCCTGGGCTGAGAGGCAGGAGAGCTGTTCTTATCCCTGCCGTGCTGTATTTCCCTAAGCCAGCCCCTTTCCCTTTCTGGGCCTCAATCCACACATCTGAAGGTGGACTCTGAGTCCTCAGGTTTCTTCTAGTTCTGCACATACAGAGGCATTCTTCTAAGCAAAGTGTGAAGAAAATTCATCTTAGAATGCAGATGTACTGCAAAGATTCCACTGAAAAGGACAGGCATGGAACAGATTCAGAGACCCAGTCTCTCTCGCCAAATCCCTGCCAGGCTACCCGGAGGATGGGGAGCAGGCCTGCAGCCCCAGAAGCACCCAGAGGGCCTGTGGATAGATTTGAATAAAGGTGGTCCATGGAAGTAGCTTCCTCGGGAGAAGGCAAGTCCCAGAGCTGCAAGTATGGAGCAGAGGCTGGGCAGCTGTGCTCGCATTTGGCTCAGTGTCCCCCACTGAGACCTACCCCAAGCTGGATTCTTGTGAATTTGACAGTCCCTGTGCTGCAGGGACAGGGAAGAAAGCAAACCATGTTGGACTCATGATCAGTGATGATCTAGAACAGAGATCATCGAAATACAGGCCACAGGCCTCGCCTGTCCCTAGTTTTTGTAAATAAAGTTTTATTGAAACATAACCATGCTCACTTATTTATCTAATGTCTCTGACTGCTTCTGCCCCATAATAGCAGGGTCGAGTGGTGTGACAGAGACCATTTGGCCCTCAAAGCCTCAATAGCTACTATCTGGCCCTTCACAGAAAAAGTTTGCCAACCTCTGCCCTAGAAGGACACTCAGCAGATTGTAGGAGCTCAGGAGGCTCCCACATCAAGAATGGAGGTGATACTTAAGCCCAGTGTGTAATGGAAACAAGGCGGGAGGTGGGGGAAAGGGCTTTCAGACAGCTTGGACAAGACATGATGGTATAAAAAGCATGGAGTATGTAGGGACCTACCTGCAGCTGAGGTGGGGCTAGATTGGGAAGTATGAGGAGGGGAAGATGAGGGAGTGGGGCAGGCTGGGGCCACGGGACTTCTCAGCCCCTGGGGAGAGGCCGCATGCTATGGCCCCTGATGTTAAATCCATCCCAGGCTCATTCCAGGGGGGGACTTTGGTGGTCTGAGCGCCCCAAGGCCTGGGGTAAGTCACTGCTGTGCTGAAGTATCCTCTTTTAGGCTGAAAAGGGACCCCCACCGCTGCCCCCTGCCGCCTTCATTTCTGGGCCTCCTGATCTGGAACTACCACACCTGAAAGCTTATCTCTCACCAGATCACCCTCCCTTTTCCTGATGAAGAAACTGTGGACCAGAAAAGCGCCATGATGTGCTTGAGGGTACAGAGCAAAATAGCACAGCAGTGACTCGAATCCAGACCCCCGGACTCCCTGCCCAGTGCTGTCTTCCTCACCTTGTTCTGTAGCGGGTCCTGGACGCTTGGTCCAGCAGGAACAGGGCATGTGTGAGTTCGATGCAGATGAGCCCCCAATAATTCAGAGGCCTAGGGCTGCTATGGAGGGTGCAGGGTGTCAGGGGTGGAGTGCTCAAGGCCCCTTCCGGTCTCCAACACCCCCTGCTACTGGGGGTACCCAGGCAGCCTCAGTTCCACCATGGAAGGCCTGACAGGGCAACTGCTCTCCCCCGGGCCTGCTAGGTGCGCCCAGTGCTGTGCTGCTACTTGGGAAGAAGCTGGGGCACCTTGTGACATGGGCAGCCATCTCTTTTCCTCTCCTTGATCTGGAAACTCTAGTTCCTCTTAGGACAAGACACAGAAAGCAGCAAAGAACCAGTCTGGGGATGGTACCCATATTCTTATCTCAGCTCTGTTACCAGCTGTGAGCTCTCAGCCTGCTATATCCCCTGTGTGGGCACAGAACCCCATTCCTTCAGCTTCTAATTGAGACTCAAACCCTGAAAACAACAGTAGCTGCCACTTCTCCAGCATCTGCCATGTGCCTGAGTCTGCTGCGGGTTCTTCATACATTATAACTTCTTGTTGCTCCTCCTCACTGCCTTTTGTCTTCCTCTCCCTATTCTATAGATAAGAAAATGTACACTCAGAGGTTAAGGAACATCCTCAAGGTCACACAGATAGGAGGAGGAGGAGGAACTGGGATTGAAATCCCCAGAGCAGTGTGGAGATCACCCCGCAGGCTGTAGACACCTGGGGGCAGGGACTGATTTGGGTGTCTTGCCCAGTAGATCCTCCTTCCACTGCTCTGAACACAAAATACCTCATTCATCTTGCCACAAAGGAATCATCTATGTGTAGGATTCATGGTCACAAACTGCCTGGTGCCTGCAGAAGGGACTTTGACTTCCAGTCCAGTTGGGGAAAGTGGGACAGGCAGGTAAAGAGACTGAGAACTGGCTGAAGGAGCTAAGGCAGCTGCTGTAGGGTATCAGGGAAGGCTTCCTGGAGGCAGTGGCAGTGGAACTAGACATTGAAGGGAAGCAGGAGAGTGACAGGGGTATGATAAGTCTTGTCATGTTTGCTGGATTTGAGCTCTTGGACTTGGAGGGCAGAGCAAAATGTCACCTGTCTTCACGCAGTGTTCAGATGCCTAAGGAACAATGAAGCTTGTCTCTCCTGTCCTCTGCCCTTGGTCAGCAAGGCAGTCCGTGGCCTGGTGGGGCTGTGGGAAGCCCTGTGGTCCGGCTTGCAGACCAAGCACATCCTGGTTGCCCCACCGCCCTCCTGACTGCTCCCAGACTCACTACGCTCTCCTCCTTCCCCTGCAGCCAAGAAGACCTGTGCGGACAGTGACTTCACCTGTGACAACGGCCACTGCATCCACGAGCGGTGGAAGTGTGATGGCGAGGAGGAGTGTCCTGACGGCTCCGATGAGTCCGAGGCCACTTGCAGTGAGTCCTGCCCCTCAGGCTGGGTGGGGGTGGGCCTCGGTTTCCTCCTCAGATCTTCCTTATTGAGAAGCTGTGAGGCTCAGGAGAGGCGACCAGTTGAACACTGTGCCACGCCCTCAGGGCGCTCCTGGTAAACAGGTGTGTTTAGTTGCTGGTTTCTACTGTCCTGTGTCTGGGCTTTCTTCACAGCCCTCTTGCAGATTGGACCCTGTTTCTGTGGCAGCAGCAGCTAGAAAGAGTCTTGTCAAGCCCTTCTGCCCAGAAGGAGCCCTAGTGTGTCCTCCAGGCCTCCCTGCTGCTGTTCTTGAGAACTCCGACCATAATTCCAGGAGTGCCAATGGCAGCTGGCGCTTCTTAAGCCTTTACCATGTGCTAAGCTCTCTGTGTGCATTAATGCTTTTTATCCCCACAGCAGCCTCATGAAGCAGATACTGTCATTTTCTGAGTTTTGTAAAGGAGAACACTGAAGCTCAAAGAGGTTGAGTGACTTGCCCAAGGCTACCCAGCCAAGACTCTGAGGCCCTGGCCCATTCCTCTATCCTGGGTGGGCTGAGCCTTGGAGCTCCTGCCTCCATCACCAGCTGGGTGGTGGCAGAGGCAGGCGGGGGGAGGTGGAGGCCAGAGCTGAGCCCCAGGCCTGCCCCCTACACTCAGGGCTTTGTCTCTCCATGATTTATTTTCCAGGCCCTAATCCTCAAAGCAAACTTACACCCGGCAGGTCATTCCGTGACATTTGTTAAATTAAAAAGGAGATGAGAAGGGGGCGGGGAAGGACCCCGCAGTCCAGAGGCAGAGCTTCAGCAGCGTGAGCCCGAGACAAAAGGCTCAGGCGAAAGCATGTGGAGGATGGTGGGGCTGGCGGGGACCCGAGAGCCCCTCTTTAGGGGTAACAGTCGCCCCAGAGGCAGAGGTAGGGACAATGGAGACCGGAGTCCCATCTAATGCTGTGGCTGGTGATAACTGGGTTTCCTTGTCTCCTAGCAACAGAGCTACCAGTCTCCACGTAAGAGAAAGAGAAAGGGAGAGAGAGAGAGAACAGAGCAAGAGCGGCCCCCACCCGAGACAAGGAGCCCTCATTTCCTCGTACAGCTGCTCCTGGCCTCCCCAGCCATGCCACAGGCCCCATCCTTTCCTCACCCATCACGTGGCCAAACTCCATGCCGTACTGGAGGCTCCCAGGCAGGAGGGAAGCCCAGTGCTTTGTCCTGAGCTTCAGAAGGAACAAAGCCCCGCCACGCCCACTTGTGACTTTCATCCTCTTGGCAACCTAAGGAAGGAGGGGGATCCCCATGTAAAGAGAAAGAAACTGAGGCTGGAGTCGGTTCTCCCCCTTGCCCAAGGCTGCCCAGCTAACAAGAGGCAGAGTCGTGTGCAGCCTGGAGTGTGTGCTTGGGGAGGGGTTGTGGCTACAGGGGGCTTTTCCTTCACTGCAGTCAGCCAGCTCCTCCATCCGTACCGCACTCCAGCAGATACTCCGACACTGGGGACGGAAAGGGAAGGGAGAGGAGCCTCATTGTGGTTATTAGAGGGGGCTGCCTTGCTACCTGAGGGCTGGGCTCCCCTTCTCCCCCCGCCTCCACACTCCCATCTCTATCTCTTTGTGTGGATGTCCCTTTTCATCTTCCTTTCTGTCCCCTTCAGGGTCCCACCCACCCCTGCCCTCTTGGGCTGCCTCCCTTCCCTGCTCATCTCCTATCCTCACCCTCCCTCTCGCCATCTCTCCCCCCTGCCCTACCCATGTGTCCCTCTGTCTTTCTCCCTCTTGCCCATCCCAGCACCTGCTGCCTTCTCACCCCCTGGGCTGGGCAGGGGCCCTCCTGCCTCACTCTTCCTGCCTCCCAGGCCCGCTTTTCACAGTTGAGGGACAACCCCCTGGGCTGGGCAGGGGCCCTCCTGCCTCACTCTTCCTGCCTCCCAGGCTTGCTTTTCACAGTTGAGGGACAACTGGAGACCCAGAGAAGTTGATAGACTTCCTTCACAGAGACACAGCTTATTCATGGCAGGTCTCCCTTTTATGAAAAAAGGCTCTTCGAGCTCTCTGAGGTTTCACAAGGCACCTGTGGGAGCAGTAGCCAGAGCAGCACCCCAGGAGACAGAAGCCCAGCTCTCCTGTGGGCTCTCCCAGCTACTCACTGTGAAGCCCTGCATACCTTCCCACCTCCCTCTGGGTCCTGATCAGTAACATTCCAGAATTCCAGAATCTTCTCCACTCCTAGATTCCTAAACTCTTAGTATTCCGAGACCCCTTTTCTCCCTCGCTTGTGCTAGCTGGGGTGCAAGAGCCATGATGCCCACTTCCTGTATTACATTGGTCGGGTGGAGGCAAGGCAGAAGACTGCCTGGAGGAAGCTGGCCAGAGTGGGAGCGCCAGTCAGGGTCAGGCAGAATTTGGGGCAGCAGGACCTGATAGCAGGCTTGCTCACTCCTTCCCAACTGAATGAGAACCTAGCAGCCAACCTACTATCCATTTAATTGGTGTTGCCATAGCAACCTCCACGGCCTACCAGGTTCCTGGGGCCGTGCCAGCTCCCAGGATGGAGCCCCATTCCCTACCCCTAAAAGAAAGATTATAGGCAGTAAAGTGTAGTGAGTTTGGAATCGGATATAGTTGGGTTCAGGTCTTTTAACCTGTCAGATCTCAGGCAAGCTGCCCAGTCATCCTGAGCCTCAGTTTATTCACCTGTAAAATGTGGTAATGGACCTGCCTTAGAGGGATTGTGAGAATCAAATGAAAGAATGCAAGTGTCATTGCTGGAGTAAATGGCAGTGTTATTTGTATTATTATATTTTGGCTGCAAGCCCTCTCTCCCCAACACAACAGTTTGTTAGATATTAAGATATTAGATTCGTATAGTATTAAAATAGTGTCAGTGAAGGGGTTTGCACTGAGTGGGAAAGGGGTTTGAGAGAAGGTCCCAATTCTTGTGTTTTCCCCCATTATATTGTCTGACCCTAGCTGGCTGGGGTTTCTCCTCTGGTTCTGGGTTCTGTACCTTCAAATGTAGCGAGGATTCACAATGGAAAAGCCCAGAACATTTGCCTAGTGGCAATAGCATTTCAGCTCTAATTATAGCTCACTTGATTGGGGATGGCTTCTGACCCACCTTCGAGCGTCTGTTGGGAGGGGTGAGGGTGGGGGAGGGAAGGATGGTTCAAGGTGAGTTATAGTTCTGGATGCTATTTATTTGAATATGGAGGCTTTTTCATGCATCTTAGAACCTTTCCACCTGGAAGGGGGGCCTCTCTGATTAACCAGGATTATCTTCCTATTACAGATCAGAATATGGAGGCCCAGAGATTTTCTGAGCTCACTCAATAAGTTAGAGACTGACCCAGCTAGCGGCATTTTGCCTGGCCTCAACCGAAGGAACTTGGTGTAACTCCTTGTCCTGCACCTTGGGTGGCCCCATGCTGTGCTTCCTGTGGCAGGAGCTGTACTGAGTGACACTAGCAGTTCTCACCACCCGAGCCTCTGGTCCCTTAGAGCTGGCAGTCCCCATTTGGAGGTTATCTGCCCCTAAAACTCACGTGGGTTGACACTATAGATGTGCTCCCTCAATGAGCAGCCGCCAAGTACTTTCATTCTTTAATTTAATAGACATTTCCCTTTTTGTTAATTTGTGAATTTATGAATTGGAGAAAGTACCAATGGATTTGAATTTCTGGGGCAGGATTCTCTGGGAATTTAAATGCCTTTAAATGCCTTGAGTCACTACAGGATACAGAGTTTCATGAAAAGCCCCCTTGCCAGCTTTGGAGGGTTCCTGTTGTCTGGGAGACAGTGGGATTCTTCATTCCTGCCTCTCAGAACCTAGGGTACTTGGAGAGCAGGCCAAAGGCATATGGTCCCCTCAGGGGGCATCTGTCACAGAGGGAGTGGCTATCCTGGGATGGGGTCTGCATCGTGGTGGACCATGTGGACTCATAATGTGCATTCCCCAGTGGTGACACCAGGCCCCTCCCCAGCCATTGGTATTTGCACTTCGTGAAATTAAACAAGGGCAAGTGTTTTCTGAGCTCCTAGTTTGTTCTAGGCTCTGAGTGTAGGGATTTCCATGTTTCCTCATTTAAGCCATCCACTAACCCTAGGAGATTATTCAACCCCATTTTCAGATGAGGGGAGCCAGAGTGCAGAGAGGTTCAGTAAGTTGCCTAAGGACCTTAGTATTAGTAAATGAAATTTGGGCCCAGGTCTGTGTGTCTCTAAAACTCAGGCTCTTTCTCCTACATCATGCTGCTGGGAGCCCTTGGGCTTCAGTTGTCCTGAGAGTGGACATCAGATGGCCATCGTGCAGAACCTGCCCAAAGGCTCAGTGAGCCCCCTTCCTCCAGTGACCTCTCTCCAGGCCAGAGGTGCCAGGGAGACCAACAGGATCTGCTTTTCTCTTGTGCAGTCATTAGGTGCAGTAAGTTAAGCAGTGTGTTTGGACCTGGGATGGAAGTCCAGATCTGCCTCTCACCACTAGACTTTGAACAAACAACTTACTCTCTCTGGGCTTTACTTTCTTCATTCATAAAATAGAGGTAATAATATCCACTCATAGGGTGATACCATGTGTCAGTAATTACCCAGACCAACTTCCCAGGACTGTGGAGTGGAGAGGCCTGACATAGGACCCTGCGAGCCAGGCTCCAGTCCTACCTTTGGGGGAAAGCTACAACACAGGAGAGACAGTGAGGTTCCAGGAGAGACAGGAATTGGAATACCCAACTGCCAGTAGCTGTGTGACCCTAGGCAGGTCCCTTCCCCTCTCTGGGCCTTGGTCTCCTGCCACTCCAAGGGTGTTCATCAGTGTGACCTCTGAGGTCTCTCAAGTCCTGCATTCCAAGAGCCTTGGCTCTTTGAGGGTGGAGGGCTGTTATCAGGCACTGCTGAATCCTCGAGAGCCTATAATTAGAGCTGTCTATTTAGGGACACAGCAAATGTCTTATTAATTATAAAGAAAGGAAGCAGACAGATTGTTTAATCATTGTCCTTGCTGAAAGGTTATGCAATTAACTATATAAATATTCATTAAAAGTTCAAGCAGCTGCTTGCTGCACTGGGGTCTCTAGAACCCAGGCCCCTGGAGGTGAAGCATACAGCCAAGGGCCCTTTCAGTCACCTGGGCTTTTGGGAGGAGAGTTTGGGGATAGTTTTGGAGCATGTAGGGTTTGATGGACAGGCAAGGCTCTAGTCATAGGAACCCAGGCTCGGTCTCTCGCCTGCTGTGCACCTTTGGGCCAGTTACTTGGTCTCGCTGAGCCTCAGTTTCCTCATCTATAAAATGGAGTGCTTACATGCAGGACTGCTGCCCTGCTGTACTCTGGGTATGCCACTTATGTGGTGACCTTTGTAAATGGCACCCCTGGAATTTGCACTGGCAGCCCACAGGGCCTGCTTACCTTACAACAGACATTTATTGCTCACAGTTCTGGAGGCTAGGAAGACCAAGATCAAGGCACCGGCAGTTTCAGTGTCTGGTGAGGGCCCATTCCTCATAGACGGCACCTCCTTGCTTCATCCTCACATGGTGGAAGGGGCAAGGAGGCTCCCCCTGGCCTCTTTTCTAAGGGTACTAATCTCATTAATGAGAGCTGTACCATTATGGCTTAATCACCTCCTAAAGGCCTCACCTCTTAATGCTATCACATTGAGGATTAAGTTCCAACATGGATTTTCAGGGGATACTGATGATCAGACCATGACAGAATGAAATGAAAACATATAAAATTCTCATCACAGAGCAGCCTGACACAACGTAGCCTGACACACCGTAGCCTGACACAATGTAGGTATTCAAAAACTGGGAGTCCCCTCCTACTTCCTTGAGAGGTTCTGTTTCCTGAGGCCTGGCTTAGGGATAAGTAGTTGCTTTGACCTTCCTTCCCATTGCTGTCTTAGGGGCCTGCAAGTATATGGAACATCTGTATTGCTTTTATGGTAGTGAATTGAAAAGAGATGAAACATCCCGTGTCTTTTATGCTTGCAACCCAGGGGTTCCCAAATAGAGGTGCATGGAAATCACCTGGGTTTTGGTGGGGAGTTACGAAAATGCAGATCCCTAGGCTCTGCCCTAGAAGTCTAGATTCAGCCGGTATGAGCTGAGGCCAGGAACCTGCACTTTCAGTAGCTCCCTCACCCCCCATCCTTTGATGAGAGGACCCCCAGCGAAGCACTGGTCAGCTTCAGCTTCCTGTGTTCCAGTGGGGCCCAGAGGGGAGGTGCTTACCTGGGGTCCTGCAGTGTTGGTGATAGAGGTACCCTGGAAGGACCCCATCTCCCAACTCCCAGTTTCCCTTCACCACCCTGCACTGCAGCCCCAAGGTGGCCTTTATAAGAGGCCTTTGAGTGTCAGTACTTTCCAGAGCTCAACCTGACAGTTCTTTGCTCATCCATCCCACAAGTCTGCCAATCCTCGAGCAAGGGAAGTTTCTGTGAAAACGAATCCCAGGAATCCTGCATTCCCAAGGAATTGCCCTGTACTCATGAAAACATTCCTAGGGATAACCTTGGGGACCTCACTTTCAGGGGCCTAAGGTACTCTTCTCCCATGGCAGTAGTGGTGTCTGGGGACCTTGACACAGATACCTGCCCCCCTCCTCAACTCATCTGTGCCCTTTTCTATATCCCTTGTGGTCTCTCATCCCAGCTATAGAAATAGGAAGAGGAGAAACTGGTCTGAGATCAGAGAGCAAAATGGAGGGTGAGGCATGAGTAGCCCACTGCCTCCGGGGGGAAATGGATTGTGCCAGGTCTCCGGCATCAGACACAGCTGACTTTCAGTCAATCCTAACGCTGTTCTTTACCAGCTCTGTGACCAGAACTTAGTGCTTACCACCATGTTTGTCACACAGCAGTGCTCAAATACTCCATGAATAAGCAAAATTCAGAGTCATCTGTTATGTGTGGATAATCATAATAGGTAACATTTAGTAAGCACTGGGCTGGGTATTCTTCTAGGTGCTTGCTTTACAGACATTAACTTAGTCATCATAACAATCCTATGAGGGATAGTATTATCCCCACTTTATTAGCACAGAGATGAGGATTGTTGGCCAAGGTCACATAGTCAGTGAGTGAGTGAACTAGGATTTGAACCCAGGCAGCCAGATTCCAGAGCCCATGTTCTCCACCTCCATGCTGGAGGCCAGCACATAATCCTCTCACCCTGCTGGCTTATTGTGAAAATTAAATGGAAGCGTCTAGCACCATGCCTGGCACATCCTAGAGACCACAGAAATCGGGCCTCCTGCACACTCTGGAAGGCTGTAGGGAGCCAACCACGGAGGTCTGAGATGCATCTGCCTTGGCTGAGCCTGTCACATGGGTCCGGCAGAAACTCATGATAAGAGCTGTCCCCAGCCTTGAATAGGGTTCTCATTCTTTCTTCCAAATTGAGATTCAACCCTGGGGCTTCAGGCCCCTGATTGAGTCAGCCTCTGATTGCGGCTGCAGTAATTATAGCTATGCAGTCCCGCTGGGCCCTGCTATGCAGCAGCTGTTCTCAGCAGCAGGCTCAGCACCATCACTCGGGGAGGGGGCTTAGAGGCGGGCCGATTGGAGCCGTTGGGGCCTTGGTGAACCCTCTAAATTTACAGGTTCCAATCATGGAGTCACTGATCTGGAAGGCAAACTGAGGCCCAGCTGGGACATATCTCACCTAAGAGCACACAGCTGGGAAATGACAGAGACGAGTGCAGGGCATGGTGGCTCCATGTTGTCGGAACTTAAAGTGGAGGTTTGGAGGGATGGGAGGTGTGGCCAGGAGAGGCAGGCAGGAGTCAATGGATTAAAGAGGAACTTGAGGGCCAGGGACCAGGGGGCCATGAAAGATGTTCTGTAGAGAAGTGGTGGGGTCAGATTTAGGATTTGGAAACTCCTGGGACAGACAGAGGCTTCTTCTCAGCTGATGAAACTGAGACATGGGCCAGGAGAGCCCTGATGGACTCCTAGGGCCTTGGACCAGGTGGCTGGAACAGAGTGGTAGGACTGGTTGGCACCATGCCCTGTGTCCCCCTTGGCTAAGCTATGCATGGACGTCTGTCTCCACAGCCAAGCAGGTGTGCCCTGCAGAGAAGCTGAGCTGTGGACCCACCAGCCACAAGTGTGTACCTGCCTCATGGCGCTGCGACGGGGAGAAGGACTGCGAGGGTGGAGCGGATGAGGCCGGCTGTGTTACCTGTGAGTCTGGGGTCAGATCCCCAGGGTCTGCCAAGCATGGTCAGGCAGCCTCAGGGAGTGACAGCCACTTCTGGGGAGGGGCCTAGTTCCCCGTGGGGCTTGGTAGGTGGAGAGGAAAGGATAATGATCAGGACATTAGTAATGGCTAGACACTATGGAGACATTGTCTTCTTTCATCTTCACAAGCACCTCATGAGCAGCCATTATCATCCCCATTTTATAGGTGAGGAAACTGAGGCTCAGACAAGGGAGGAAAAGTACCCAGGGCTGAGTGATGAAACCAAGATTCAGATTCAGGACTGGACAGCAAAGCCCATGAGCTTTTTTACCATGCCTGACATCTGCTCATCCATCCCACAAGTCTGCCAATCTTCGAGCAAGGGCAGGGGGACCAGGGAGGGTACTGTAAGGAGAAATGGTGGTGGCCTGAGCCAGAGTGCCAGCAGTGCTGGGGGGAGGGGCACGGATTCCTGAGGTGTCAAGGACGACTGTTGCTGAAATATCAGATTTGAGCACAAACGTCACAGGGCAGAGAAGATATTCTCAGCAGCCTCGGCAGGGACAGATGGAAGTGGCCACTGGGACAGTTCCACATCACTGAGCTTCAAACACAGGATTATCTCCTTCCCAGGGAGCAGGCCAGCAGGGCCAGGGCCAGTGAGGAGGATGGCCAGGCCTTACTTTTTCAATTCGAGGGGCACCTACTGTGTGCCAGGCCTGAAGCCAGGCTCTGAAAGGGACAGTGAGGTGAATCCTACACAGTCGTCCCTCTGGGAACACATGATTAATGGGGGAGACAGACTGGCTGTTGCTACTGGGCTGTGCGGCTGGGCTGAGATATGGGCGGTCACCCTGGAGGGCTTGCCAGGCACTTGCCCGTCACTGCTGCCTACTCCCCTCTGCCAGCCTCTATATTTGCATCCTATCCATCTTTCCTGGCCCAGGGAAAATGCCATCTCCTCCAGAGGTGTCTGAGTAGTCGCACTTTAAGATTCTAAGTCTGGAATTTGATGTGTCTGAAGCAGGAAGCATCTGGGTATGGAGGGAGATCCTGGCTGGGAACAGTAGTTTCAAAGTCCCAGTGATGGCACTGGCTCACTTCCTCAGCTGTGATAATTTTGCTGGGACTCACTGGCCAATGAGAATCCTCTTTCCTCTTTACCAACCCCCATAATCAGATGATTCCTCCAATATGAAGGCCGCTACTGCAAGGGATGGGAGCTTCTCCAACTAGGGCATGTTGGAATAGGAACATTCCCCATTAATTATGGGAGACAGGGGTGTCAGGTCTTACTGGGCTTCTGTGCTACAGCTCCCACTCTCCTAGGCAGAGGAGAAAGAGTCCTCCCACCCCTCATCTCTCTGAGCTTCTTCCATTTGTGAATGCTAGGAGTAGGGTCTCTGGGGCTATGTAGGCCTGAGAATATGGATCTTAAAGTTACTGTTGGCTGCAAAACCTCAGAGAAAACTCAGTATGAAGGAGCACTTCCTTGCCATCAAAATCTTCAAGTAAAATTAAAAAATAAGGCTGGGCGTGGTGACTCATGCCTGTAATCCCAGCACTTTGGGAGGCCGAGGCAGGTGGATCATGAGGTCAGGAGATTGAGACTATCCTGGCTAACAGGGTGAAACTCCACCTCTACTAAAAATACAGAAAAAGAATTTAGCTGAGCATGGTGGCACGTGCCTGTAGTAACAGCTACTCGGGAGGCTGAGGCAGGAGAATCACTTGAACCCAGGAGGCAGGGTTGCAGTGAGCTGAGAGCGTACCACTGCACTCCAGCCTAGGTGAGAGAGCGAGACTCCGTCTCAAAAAAGAAAATTTAAAAAAAAAAAAAGCACTTCCCATTGGAACTCCCAGAAAGCAGTGAGTCTGCCCTCCCTGCACATGCACAAGCTGGGTGGGGACAGGCAGGAAGGGAGCTCATCTAGGTGTCAGTGTAATCTTGAGGGGCAGTGGCACTGGCAGCATGTGCTTTTTCCGCTAATGCCGCAGTGTCTCAAAAGTCTCGGAGGGGAAAAAAAACGCAACTGTCAGACACTTGGTAGAGCTGTCAGAAACGCATAACACGAGCTACCTACCTGGTGAAACTGAAGACATCACTCTTTATCTTCAATAACAATGAAAATTCACATTTTTCCATCAGAAAATGAAAACACAGACTCTGGGCGCCCCCACGTGGAAAGATCTAGTGCTGCCACCACCACATCACCTTTGGCCACAGCCATGCCTCACCAGGGCCCTCCAGGGCCAGGTCTTGGCCTGTGTGTGGACACACAGGAGGGAGGGAAGTGAGGAGGTCACTGCCCTGAAAAACTGCTGGAAAAACTCCAGGAAGGGAGAAGAAAACCAGAAAAGCCAAAAGGAGGAGACAGGGTAGGAAAGAAAAGCCCCAAACCTGAGTTCTGGTTCTCTTGTTGTCATGGACTATGTGACCCTGGGCAAGCTGCTCCTCTCTCTGGGCCTCAGTTTCCCCATCTGGCAATAGGGCTGGCTGGTCTCTAAGTTCATCCCAGCCGCTGAGCTCAGACTAGCTTATCAGAGAGAAGCCCAGAGCCCCAGGCAGAGCTATGACGCTTATTTACTGCACATCCCATAATTACACCTCATACCTGGGCCAGACCAGTTCTATCCACTCCACACCCACTCACTGCAGGGAGCTCTGTGCCAGGCCCTCAGGACAAAGGAGGGACGCCCCTAGGCAGTGTGGATTCATGGGGCAGATGGAAAAGGACATGAAACTCAGACACCTGCGCGACTGAGGGGCTCAGAAACAAGGGCAGAGGCAGAGATTTCCTAAGCAGGGAAACACCAGGGTGTCACGGAAGAGGTGGAATTTGGGCCCTTGGAAGATGAGAACTCATTATTGCAAAATGTAGAGACAGTGGTGGGCAAGTAGTAGGTTCCCAGTAGATGGAGCAACTTGAGCAAAGACTTGGAGGTGGGAGCCTATGCACTGGGCCCAGCAAACGGTCTAGCATGGCCGGAGCTGTGAACATTCAGGAGTGAGGTGATGGAGCCACAGTACTGACCCAAGAGACGCCTTGGATACCAGGCCAAGGGACTCAGGTGGAACAGTGCAGGTTATGCTGTGCATCGCTATGCTATGAAAAGCCAACCCCAGACCCTGGTCCCTGGGAAGGGTCAGTGTCATTTAACAGATCATGTCCTGGGCCCATCACAAGGTCCTTCAAGACAGGCAGTGCTGTAAGGTTTCAGAATGCCCCTCCTTGTTCCACCATGCTCATGCTCATTTACCCAGTGAGGCCTGGGGGGCTCACGAAGGGCAGGTGTGTTGCCTGTCACCTAGCATGTCCGTGTTGGAAGCCCTCCTTCGCCGTGCCTAACTGTACGTCCACCATTCAGCCCCCAAAAGGGACTTGATCTGGCCCCCGGGTGAGGGTCGGAACCCCTGTAGCCGGACCAGCGGGGCCCCAGGTCTGCCGGGGAGGGGGTCGGCGGGCCGACCTGCTCTCTGTCCCGCGCAGTGTGCGCCCCGCACGAGTTCCAGTGCGGCAACCGCTCGTGCCTGGCCGCCGTGTTCGTGTGCGACGGCGACGACGACTGCGGTGACGGCAGCGATGAGCGCGGCTGTGCAGACCCGGCCTGCGGGCCCCGCGAGTTCCGCTGCGGCCGCGATGGCGGTGGCGCCTGCATCCCGGAGCGCTGGGTCTGCGACCGCCAGTTTGACTGCGAGGACCGCTCGGACGAGGCAGCCGAGCTCTGCGGCCGCCCGGGCCCCGGGGCCACGTCCGCGCCCGCCGCCTGCGCCACCGCCGCCCAGTTCGCCTGCCGCAGCGGCGAGTGCGTGCACCTGGGCTGGCGCTGCGACGGCGACCGCGACTGCAAAGACAAATCCGACGAGGCCGACTGCCGTAAGCCCCCTCCATACCGCCCAGCCCCGCCCAGGGATTGCGGATCCGCTACCCGATCCCGATCCGCCAGGTGCAGGCTTCCTTTCATTGCCTTACCTGAATACATTACCTGGGTTTACTACAGAGGAGACCGAGGCTGGGAGAAGTGAAGTGACTTGTTTGAGTTCATGCAACTGCCTGGCTGCGGAGCTCAGGTTTAACTCCAGAAGCCTCCACTGGTACCTGTGTCCCTGCTGTGAGCCCTCCCACTTGTACTTCCCACCCCCATCCTGCAACCCCTCTACCCAGAAACCTGGCAGACTCAGGAGCTCCTCCCATCTCTTTACCCGCTAGGCCTGCTCATTCCTCAAGGCCTGGCCTAGACTCATCTGACCTTCCCAGCTGGGCTGGGTCCCTCTGCCGGGCAGGTCTCCAGCAGCCTTCTCTTACAGCTCATCTCACACTTATGTCCCCATCTGAGCATTCCTCAGCCCCGCTCTGCACCCTGAGCTCCTGGAGGATGAGGAGGCTCTCAGGAGTCTCTGGGCTCCCACCCCCACTTCCACCCCTCCCAGCACAGCACCTGGCACAGGAAGGTTTGCCAAATGGATGAAGTCATTAAGTAATGAGCACCAAGACTCAAATGAAGGCCGTGTGTCTGTTCTGAGGAGTGGCCCTGGAGAGAGGCAGGGACAGGGAAACAAGAGACCTGGGTTTAGTCCTGAATCTGTCAGCCAGAGTGCTGTGTGACCCTGGGCAAGGCATTCCCCCTCTCTGAGCTTCAGTCTCCCCATCTGTACACTGAGGTGCCTTGGCCAGGTGTCCTTTGAGGACTCCTAAGTTCAGCCACTGGTTCGGTTTTTGCCAGGGGTGGCTATGGCATGGGGATGGGGGTGGTGGGGAAACTGTCTTAGCACCACACTGACTCTGATCCTCTCCCCTTGCCCTCTCCTGGCAGCACTGGGCACCTGCCATGAGAACGAGTTCCAGTGTGGGGATGGGACATGTGTCCTTGCAATCAAGCGCTGCAACCAGGAGCAGGACTGTCCGGATGGGAGTGATGAAGCTGGCTGCCTACAGGGTGCGTGTGATCAGGGCACAGAACACATCTTCTGTGAGGATGCCCTGGGCTCTGGTGACTCTCCAGAGAGCAGAGTTGGGAGGAGTTTTCCCTTGGTCTCCAAGAAGCATTTTCCCCCAAATCACCACTTGCCCCTAAATCACCTGGCTCCCTTCCCATGGGGTCCTAGTGGCACCAGAATTGGATTTGTAAGGACTTTGTCAAAGCTGAAAGACGCCTAGGGCTACATGACAGGGCATTTGGGAAGTCCAGCCCCCACCACTTGTCCAGGTCCCAGCTGCTGAGTGGCTTCCCTCACTAGTTCCGAGGCTGAGCAGAGGCTGAGTCTTGCTCCCCAGGCACCCCCTTTAATTCTCAGATGGTTCTTCTGGCCTCCACCTGCCCTCTGCAGGAGCAGGGACCCTCCTTCACTAGTCATCTGGAGGAATGGATAACAGGTTGGGCAGTGTGGCAACTTCCCCTCTCTGGGGTCCATGGGGCAAAGGTCCCCCCAGGAGATGGTCAGTCCAGCCTCTAAGGTCTCTCTAGAGCTGCTGCCTGGTCCCTCCCAAGACCTGAGTTCTGCAAGATGAGATGCAGATCCCCACAGCCCTGCCCAGCTACATGAGGCTTAGCCTCCTAATCATCCCTGGGATCCTGTCCTGTGAGCAGAGCTTCCTTAGGTCCTGGATTTACCTGTCTATCCTGGGCCACCCTCCAGAGACCTGTGAGGGGTTAGAACTGGAGCTCTACTTGCCTCCTGTGGGCCCCAGCCCAGCCCAGCCCTTCTTGTCCAAGGTCTCACAGGCACTGTCCACTCTCTTGTCCAGCCCAACAGAGTCACCTTGTGAGGGTCCCCGCAGATTTCAGTGTAAGAGTGGCGAGCGCGTGGACGGCAGGAAAGTGTGTGATGTGCAGAGGGACTGCCGGGATTGGTCAGATGAGCTTCTGAAAGTGTGGTGCAGTGCCTGTCTACGCCCACTGGCTGGACTCAGTCTCCTGCCATCCCTCTCCTGGTATCTGGGCTCGAGGCCCTCCAGTGCCCCCTGCCCTGACAATTTCTGCTCTGACCCTCTCTTTGGACTCATGTGCTGTCCTATGGCTTCACATGGGGCTTTTCACCCCCAGGCCTCTGGTCTACATCTCTACAAAGTGCTAAGAGCTTGTCCATCCCAGGTACTAAAAAATTATGTTTTCTCTCACAAACTTGGCCTCTCCTCATTCCTTCCCCGTTCAGACCTCTGAGACCTTCTGGAACTTTCTCTCATCCTCGGTGTTCCTGCCCTGCTGACCTAGCCAGGGCCCTGGGCTCTGAGGTCTTCTAGCCCCTTGCAGAAGACCCAGCAGAGGAAGAGGTGGGCACAGCAGGCAGGCAGCCAGTTGAAGCACATCCCAGGGCCACTGCTCAGGCCATACCTGCGTGGGAGTAGGGCAGGCCTTGCAGCAGGAGCTGGCATCATCCTAAGCCCTGAGGAGTTCGGACCTGATGGAGAGACCAGACTTGTAGGCCAGACTAAAGCGAGACCTGGATGGAAGCGGCTGCCCTGATGTCGGCTACAGCTGTCAGGGTGGGTTTCAGGCTAGAAAGAACAGAGGCTCCAGGCTCTAGGTAGGGTGAGCATCCCAGAGAACATGCTGGAAACCCAGCGTGGACTCCAGGAAGGGTCATGAGTCTTTTTTTTTTTTTTTTTTTTTGGAGGGGAGGAGAAGTCAGTGAGATTTTTGAAAGGGCTCAGAACAGAGAGGTTACTTTTGAACAAATGACATGTAAGGCAAGATAAATTTGCATTTTGCAGACCTCATGAAAAACAAGTCCAGCTTTGTCTGGGATTCGCTGAGAAGTCATTGAAGGTAAGCATCAGCTCCCTATTGGTCATGATGGGGTAAAAACCAGAGAAACATGAGCTAAAAAGAGTTTATATGTAACTGTAGGTTGATCATCCCCAACTTTCCACAAAGGCCTTTCATTTCCATTTTGAATGAGTATACGATAACCTAGACAGGCCAGCCCCTGTCACCAAGCACAACACTGGACTCTTGACATTTGCCTAATTATCTTTTCTCATCATCAGTCATTTCTTGAAGTCTCAGCTTCATTCAGATGCCAGGTATTTCCGAAATTAATCATGTCATTGAAAGCGGCATCTTTTCATGTAAATGGACTTTATTATCTGGATCAGAAAGCCCCCCCTTTGAGCACCAAAAGCCCATTTGTAGGGAAAGTGTCTGAAATCTGACATGCTGCCTTCCCAAGAAAGATTCTTAGTGTTGACCTCCCAGCAAGCACCAAGCATTCGTCACTGTGAGCTTGTGTGTGTGCGTGTGTGTGCAGCTAAGAGCCTTGGGCTGGCTGCATGCTAATTTGCCCCATTGTTTCAGGGTGACTGCCTTTTCAGTATTTAGGAACAAAGCCTTTTTGCATACAGCTTTATGTACAATTATTTTATGTTTACTTCGAGGGCCATCATCTTATCTTTATTGCAGGTATATTAGGGGATGCCAGAGCTGCTTTGTCTCCTTGTAAGGTTGCAGATTACAAACAGGGTTTAGCATGCTAACTAGTATACTCCTCTTTCATTTAAAGGCATTTTACAAACTTCTAAGGATCCTGGAGTAAATCAACATGTGGCCCTGCTCAGTCTCTTCAGATTCAAGGATGAGAGGCAGAAGATATTTCTGAGAGCTGGGTGAAGTGCCATCAAATTTAATTTTTGAGTGTACAACATTTAGTTTATAAAGAATGGGCAAATAAGGAATAGAAAGCAAAAAACTCCCACTTGTGAAATATCACCAAAACCTTAACAGGGCCTCTAAGAGAGTGGCATACTCAGGCTCACAACAATATATTGGCTGGGACATATATCTAATTAGCAAGTAGGGGGTGTCTGATGAAAAATCAACTTCTAGAACACACTTGCAGTGCAAAATCCCCCCTCCTCTGTGTATAATAACACATAGGGAAAGTTCGTTCTACATCTCATTCTCACTTTTCTTTTATTCTATGCTTTAACAACTGGGTGTTAGTGATAGGGGTATTTTCCTGCTTCCCCCTGGACAGAGTGAAGAAGAGTAGTATTAATAACTTATGATATTTTCTCCTAGGTGGAAAACAAAATTAATGCTGTGACATAAACTGACAAAAACCAGCAAATTAAAAGTTAAGGCTGAAACTCGTTTGTGGTGGTTTTTTTGTCTTTTGCTCATGGTAAATGAATTTAGTGGGAATAATTTGCTGGGGGAAAGATCTAATTGTACAGCTCATCAAGAAAAAAATACATATTTCTAAAAATTTTTCACCCTCTTTAATACCAACTGGCTTTACCTGACCCCTACTTTCTTTTATCCACTTCATTTTCCTAAACCTGAAAACTTTCTTAAACCAAAGGAAAACAAAATCATCCTTTCATAGCCTTCAAAAACGCTAAGTAATACTTTTCTCAGTTTTCAAGACAAATTAACAGACTCAAAAAACTTTGAGGGTATTCTAAATCAGAATTGGGAGAGAGTACAGATGATTTGGAATTTGGAAATACATCTTTGGAGTGTTGCATTAACATCCAAAGTATTATAAGAAAAACACATATAAAAATCAACTTTTGAGGGGCCGCATTTAGGAAAGATCTTAACCCCTCCATTCTTTGTAGTGTTTGAAGATTCGCCAAAAGGGAGAAAAGGGAGTATAAATTCAAGGAATGAAGCTCTAGGCTCTAGGCCAGCAACTCTGAACATTCATCTTTCCCCCTCGCTAAAAAGAATTATTTCTGGGGAAGAAGTTTCATGAGGGCTTGCACTTCTCAGGGCTTTCCTGAATGCCAAAATGATTGTGAACTTTACCTTCCTTTTTGCATCTGCCTTTGGTCATATTAATCTTGGATTCCTTTCATCTTTGGGGTTTACTGTTACAAACATAAATGACTTTTTCTGGTGTATTGCCATTCTTTGTGTCTTGATAAATCATTTCCACTATCCTTTTTTTTTTTTTTTTTGA
>NW_012101365.1:2850272-2859552 GCF_000951045.1 Mandrillus leucophaeus | reverse complement strand
ACTGTTCCCAGGTCAGGGCTTGAGGGAGATTTGACAGAGAAGCCCTGGGAGGACAGAGCCTAGGTCAGTCCCTCCCTCTCCTGCCTCCTGGCAGACTGTTTCCTCAGCACCTTCCTCCTGGGCGCTTAGAGGAGGTTCATCCTCTGGAGCTTCCCAGGAAAAGCATATTTCCTCCCCCTTTTGAAGATTAAAAAACTGATTGTGAAAGGAAGAGTAGCTGAATGAAAGTGACTCAGCTTCTACCTGAGCTGGCAGGAGGCAGACACTCCCTCTGCCTCCAGGCCCTGCCAAGAGAAGTCCCAGAAGAAGGAACTTGTGGAAAAAGAGACAGGGAAGCCAGAGCTACTAAGCCTAGCTCCCCCAACACCCAGACTTGGAGTAGCCAGGGACTACTATCCTACTAAACCCTCTCTTCTCTCCCGTCATTTGCATGACACACCAAAGAGGAGTATGTACACACGAGCTTGTGTCTGCGTGTGGCCTCTGTCTCTGTGTTGGTGAGAGGCCGGTGTCTGTATTCATGTCTTCTTCTCTGAGTAAAGCAGGGGAACTGCATTCATGCATCTATGTGTGTGACCCCAAGTATGTGTGAATGTATTTATGGAGTCCATGGGACTGTCTGTGCTCTGCACATAAGCTGGTATGTGTGCATGTAGTTGTGCGCATGCAGGTGTGTGCATGTAGGTGTGTGCAGTGACACCACTTCTTCCTTCCATGGAAGGAAGCTGCAAATACTACTCTGGCCTCTCTGCACCACTCTACCTCATCCCCCTCCTCTCCTGGCTCCCCAGCGGAATCACACCCATGCTAGGTAGAATGAAGAAGGACTGGAGACTTCCCTGCAGGCATTTGGGTAAAGGCTACAGGGGCAGACCTGCTCTCCTTTCTCTTCCCCTCACCTACCTGAGCCCTGGAGGACACTGTGCCTTCCTTCATCAGAAGCCAGTCACTTTGAGCTCTCTCCTTTCCCCTTTCCCCTTTCCCCTTTCAGGGCCATCCCACCTACACATGCCACTTCATCAAGTGCTCAGTAAATAGAATTGTTGGGTTGCTGCTACCTGCAAAAGGAGAGGAAGGAGGCGAGTGGATGCATGATAGGGGCAGTGGGTGAGTGGGAGGACAGATGACTGGATGGTGCTCAGGGAATAACACAGGAAAGGAGAGGTCAGGGAGGGCTCCGAGCGACTGAAAAATTCCTGGAGGTGGGAGCTGCCATGGCTCAGCCCACCTCCAAAGGTCTGGGGCTTCCCAGGGCTGGGTCTGGCTGAGTCATCCATGGGTCTCCCAGTCATGGGGTTGCTGTGGTCTTGTTCTTTCAGTTCCGCCAACATTCCTGGGAAACAGGAGGAGGCCCAGGGGTAAAGGGGTTATTCCCTAAGCATGGCTCAGGCTGGAAGTGGGGGCACCCCATAGCTGTGCATGGCCTGGGGTGGGCAGCTCAGACCAGCTACATGCATGGCCATGGCTGGCTTAGCTCAGCACTGCTTGGCTTGGCTGGAGTGGCAGTGCATGAGCCTGGGGGGCAGAGGGGTGCGGCACCTCCCCTTGGCTTGTGGAATTAACTTTCTGTGACTCTAAAGCTCAGGGGATGCTGTGAGAGCATTGGTCCTGGACTCCCTGACCTCCCCTAAGACCCTGCCAGAAGGTAGTGAGGGAGTGGAGGATGGGGAGCCAGAACAGATGATCTCCGGGCATCCCTTCACCTCTTGGAGCAGGTGGTAATCCTGGGACCAGGCCCATGACAAGATGGAGGAACAGGGACATGTGCTGAGAGGAGAGGAGTTGAAAAATCCCATCATATTAGTTCATGATAGGAGAGAATTGATTTAGCAATGGCTCCATGTAAAAAAAAAAGGCCCAGGAGTCTTAAATAACCACAAGCACATTAGGGGGCATCCTGTGTTGTTCAGGTTCCTTCTGGGTGGCAAACTAGCTCTGGGCCCTGTCCAGAGAGGGACATCAACAGATGGAGTGAGTCCAGAGAAAGGCACCCAGATGGCAGGAGACCAGATATCAGTGCTTTAAGGAGGCTCTGAGGGAGCCTGTGCACCCTGGCTAACCCCACACAGCAGAGCTGGGAGCAGAAGCAGAAGCCTCAGCAGGCAGTGCTGGTCCACAGTGGAGCCGGCTGCCTCAGGAGGGAAGTGGGCTCCCTGAGGTTGGAGATATTTAAGCGGAGCATTTTGGAAGGGATTCTTAGGGTATCCTGAGGGTTGGATGTGACACATACAGGCCCCTTCAACTCTGAGGTCACAAGGAAGGAGGCACTGCAAGAAACATGTTTGTGAAAGGAAAGACCTTGGGCCACTGGGGAAGGCCTAGCTGCCTCCAGCTTGGTGGTGGACAGAGCCCCAGCTGGGAGGCCGGGGACCTGAGTTCTGGTTCCACTCTACCCTGTCTCTGTGTCTGGCCTTGAGTAGGGACCTGCCCTCTCTGTGCCACCTCCTGCCCAGAACACCTGGTAGATGAGGCTGAGGCTCAGTGAGGTTGTGGAGCCCTCCTGCCTCTGTGGGAGTCCCACTGCCCGAGGCTCTGCTTCTGCTCTAGGTCCCACCCCTTCCCTGCCCCCACTCCTCCTGGGCTCCTGGACCTTCAGGAGTCCATGTCCCTCCCCAGGGCTAAACGAGTGTCTGCACAACAATGGCGGCTGCTCACACATCTGCACTGACCTCAAGATTGGCTTTGAATGCACGTGCCCAGCAGGCTTCCAGCTCCTGGACCAGAAGACCTGTGGCGGTGAGACCTTCTCCCACACCCCCAAGCAGAAGCAGATCCTCCTGCCAGTTCTGACCCCTGCTCCTCCCCACAGACATTGATGAATGCAAGGACCCAGATGCCTGCAGCCAGATCTGTGTCAATTACAAGGGCTATTTTAAGTGCGAGTGCTACCCTGGCTATGAGATGGACCTGCTGACCAAGAACTGCAAGGCTGCTGGTACGGACACCCCAAGGGCAGAGGGGCAGCTCTGAAAGGGATATAGGAAGCAGCATGCTTCCACATGTGAGGAGTGGATGTGTACATGTGCGCACACACAAGAAGGCAGTTTGTGTTACTGAGAAGCACAGGAATCTTCGGTCCCTTGTCTAGCTTGGGAGAAAGAATTCAGCCAAGAGACAATTAGTAACATAAGCCAAACGTTTATTAAGGAGATAAGAGTACAGTCCAAGACAGGAGCGGGCTGACCCAACTGGGAACAGCAGCAATAGCCGTGTTTCTTTAAAGGGACAGTGCACTCTGAAAGGTGAGGCAGAGTGGGGCAGGCTGCTGAAAGAGAATGAACCGGTGGCAGCCCTGAGAGTTCTGCATTGGGTCTTTTTCTTGAAGTTCCTGTCTCTGTCCTAAATCTCTGCCTTTTTGTTTGTCTAGTTTTCCCATTCCTGCTTTCAGTCCCTGCCTGTTCCTCACCTAGTTTCCACCCAGGCTTGTGGGACCTCCCTTACTATTAGCTCCTGTGCATGCCCAGCTCTGGGCACAAATACTACCTAATGGCGGCATCACTCATTACCACCACCCCAGGAAGGTTGTATAGCAGTCAAATCTTATTAGGCCTGCATATTTCTTAGGAATTTCCCCTTTGCCCTCCCCTTCCTCCTCAGCATACGGCTAGCTACATTCTGATGGGTGAACTGCAGAGTGAGCAGTTACTGGGCATCTTAAAGGGCGTTCCTTTCTGCACAGGTATTTCCCCTCCTCTCTGCTCATATCTAGCATGCATGTTTTGGGTGGTCTCTAGATGTGAGATTTTCTAGGCTTCCCTTTTCTCAGGGACTCCCCCTTCTACTCACGTCCAGCTGTCTGCCTACTCTAACAGTTGCGCGTACAGTGCTCAAAAGTGTACATGTACATCACACACACAATGCACTGCACACTAACACCCACACAGACACTGTATAGAGCCACCTAATACAGCCCACAAAGATGACACTCATACAGCAGAATATATAGACACAAAATTGAACCACACAGAAACTACACACACAGCATAGGGAGTCTATACAAAGAGCACGACCTGGGCAGACCTACACATTGATCAATTCAGCCAGCAGAATTAATTCATTGTATTCAGTTGTTTATAGTGAACAGCTAACATTGTAGTAGACACTGGGAATTCAGCAGTAAACAAAATGGATGCAAATCCCTGTCTGCCCTCAAGGGACTTATATTCTAATGGGTGAGCCAGGCTAGAAATCAGGTAAATAAATAAAATATAGTGCATGGCAGATGGCGATAAGGGCTAAGGAGAAATAGAAAGTAGAGAATGAGACTAGGGAAGTCCAGGTGAGCAGGGGGTTCTAGTTTTAAATGGAATGGTCAGGGAAGCCCTCACTGAGAAGGTATTTGAGTAAAGAAGATGAAGTGGGGGCAGGTGTGGTGGCTCACGCTTGTAATCCCAACACTTTGGGAGGCCTAGGCAGGAAGATCACTTGAGACCAGGAGTTCAATACTGGGCAATGTAGCAAGACCCCATATCTTAAAAAAATTTAAACATTAGCCAGGTATAGTACCATGCACCTATAGTCCCAAGCTACTCAGGAGGCTGAGGCAGGAAGATCTCTTGAGCCCAGGAGTTTGGGGTTGCAGTGAGTTATGATGCCACTGCACTCCAGCCTGGGTGACAGAGTGAGACCTTTTCTAAAAAAAAAAAAAAGTGGGGAGTGAGGGGAGTGAGCTACCATGCAGTTATCTGTAGGAACAAGCATTTCAGGCTGAAGAGACAGAAACTGCAAAAGCCCTAATGCAGGAGCATGCCTAATATGTTCAAGGAAGATCAAGGAAGCTGGTACAGTTGGAGCAAGGAAACTAGGAAGAGATGAAGCCAGAGAGGTAGCTTGGGGCAGCCCAAAGGGCCTTCTAGACCATCGTAAGAGCCAACTCTGGATTTCACTCCAACTAGGGGGAAGCCATTGAGGGCTCGGAGTAGGGAAGGGACATGGCGTGACATTTTAAGAAGGTCTTTCTGACTGCAGTGTTGAGAACAGACTGTAGAGGACAAGGGAGGAGGCAGGGAAACCACTTAAGAGGTCATTGCAATAATCCAGAAGCGAGGTGATGGTGGCTGAACCCTTATTCCCACATTATTACTACGGGAATAATGAGAAGTGGACAGACTGCAGATATAGTGCAAAGGCCAGCCAACAGGATTTGCTTATGAATTGAATGTGGAATCTGGAAAAAAAAGTGTTACAACAACTGAAACAATAAGATTGCTACGTATAGGCTTGGGAAAGACAGTGAGGGAAGCAGGTTTGGAGTAATCTTAGGCTGTTTTGGACATGTTAAGTTTAAGAAAACTGGTTAGGTGTCCAAATAGAGATATTGAGAAGGCAGTTGGATATATGAGTCTGCAGTTCATATGCAAGTTAAATATAATATACAACATATAAATTATAACAATACAGCAGCCATAATACTGACAGGTAGCCCATAAACCCAAAAAGTAAACCACCCAAACTGTACAATATGTAACACATACATTAGTATATCACATATAACATGTAACCTGTTCTTGCCCCCATATAGAACACATTTAATACATGACACAGATTATGTACATGCACTGGAGACAACACGCAACTACCCATTCATATACAAAATCCACACACATGAATATTTCAAGTGCAATTACATAAAATCTCAAATCATAAACACACGGGGTTCCTGTCACAGTCACAGCTATCATTTAAAATCACTCCAACATGCCCCTTTAACCTGGCTCCTGCCTTTAGGGAGGTGAATTGTCATTGCTGTCATTTTGGTGTGAGGGAAATCACAGCTTGTCAGTGGCAGAGCTGGCCTGGAACTCAGCTTTCATCCTTGCCCCTTCCTGCACCTTCAGCCCATTCTCCATGCTCTCTATTTGTACCACACTTCTGTCTCACTCCCACCCTGCTTTGAATTAGTCTCCATCACTACACACAGGTCACACACCAGCCCCAGGCCCTACATGACTCTGTGCTGGTCCCATCCTCCAGGGAGCACATTAGCTTGGCAAAGATGCACAGTGATAGGGACTGGTGGCTGGCAGAAGTGTCAGCTGGAAAACAAGAGAAGGAGGCACAAGGAGCTTGAGGGGCAGGTGTTACTAGGAACAGCCCCTCAGACAGTGTTGGTGCCTGAGAGTGACCCAATACATCTAGAAACAGCCTGTGGGAGCTGGTGCTAGGCCCTCAGAGGCCCGTGGGACAGTGACCTCCCATATGGAGTAGCCAGGAAAGTCTAGGTCACTTGTTTATCATCTTAAAATCTAACCCTAAATCTAAGAAAAAAACAGGCTTTGTGTATATATGAGCAGTTACATGTTGTCTCTACTGCATATATATAATCTGTGCTGTATATCATATATGTCCCATCTCTGCCATTGGCTCAGGTTAGAGAACAAACTCACCCAGCTCACAGGACCCTGTGTGATCTGGCCCCTGCCAATCTCTGAAGCTCATCTCTTGCTATGTCTCCAACACTTTCTATCCTGAGTTATCTTTTTTTTTCCTTTGAGACAGGGTCTCTCTCACCCAGGCTGGAGTGCGTGGCACAATCATGGCTCACTGCAGCCTTGACCTCCTGGGCTCAAGCAATTCTCCTCTCTCCTGTTTCAGCCTCCTGAGTAGCTGGGACTACAGGTGTGTGCCACCATGCCCAGCTAATTTTTTTTTTTTTTTTTTAGAGATGGGATTTTGCCATATTGCCCAGGCTAGTCTCAAACTCCTGGCCTCAAGCGATGTGCCAGCCTCAGCCTCCCAAAGTGCTGAGATTACAGGTGTGAGCCACTGTGCCCAGCCCCTAGTTATCATTCTAAGACACTTACTTGCTCAGGTAGTTCCTTCTTGAACCACAGCAGTAGGGCCCAAGCAGAGAAGGTGGTAGTTGCTGGAAAGAAATACATGGTAGGTGGAAGGGACCACCTGAGCAAAGGCCCTGAGGCAGGAAGCCCATCCATGGCTAGGTAATGGTATCTGGTAGCTTTGAATCAAGCTATGTTGGAAGGTCAAGTAATGAGGCTGCACAGGGAACTTGGGGTCACACTGTGGAAGGCTTTCAGTGCAGACCTAAGGAGAAAATGGGTAGCCATAAAATATTTTGGAGAAGTTTGTATCTAATAAAAAGAATAAAAATCCTCCTGCTATGCATGGTGCTCTACATCTTCAGATTTCTGTACTCATTATTTCATCTGCTCCTGCAACCTGTAAAGTAGGAATTGTCACTACTATTTTAAGGAAAATGGGTGTGTCGCCCAGCAAGCCAGTGGCAGAGTCTTGGTCTCCAGGCTCCCTGCCTTTTGCACTGATTCTTTCTCTTTCAACCTCCCTGCATGGCAGCTGGCAAGAGCCCATCCCTAATCTTCACCAACCGGCATGAGGTGCGGAGGATCGACCTGGTGAAGCGGAACTATTCACGCCTCATCCCCATGCTCAAGAATGTCGTGGCACTAGATGTGGAAGTTGCCACCAATCGCATCTACTGGTGTGACCTCTCCTACCGTAAGATCTATAGGTGAGCGGCCACATCCTCTGCAGCAAGGCCTGAAGAATGGGGGTGAGGGGTAGTGACAGATGAGGAGGGGAGTAGTGGCCTCTGCCTCTAGAGTTCCTCAGGACAGAGTTGGGGCTTGGGAAGAGATGCAGGATCACAGTGGATATGGAACTTCTGGGAATTTACTGGGGCTAGAGTAGGCTGAGGGCTCCCTTGGGTTAGCAGCTTTGAGCCCCAAACACTTGGGATTTGCCTGACCTCTGGAGGCCTAATATGGAAGCACAAGACACAGGAACTGTTTGGCCAGGGCAGAAAGGAAGAAATCCTGGCTTTGGGGAGGACTTTCCAAACAGCTCACATCCCTGCGTACTGGACCCTGGGGACTTAGACCTGGTCCCTGCCCAGAGGATCCCAGTCACAACACAGTGACATCCATTTGTGATGATCATGAGAAAGTACAGAGGAGGCCTCTGAACCCACCTGGGCATCTGATCTGGCATGCCTTCCCGGATGGCATCACCCCAAGGCCAGCTTTTCACTGTGTCTTTGACGCCACAGTCAGTGGACCTGACTTGGCGAAGCTCTTCACACACTGGAGGAGGTTCTCTCCTAGGACTTTCTCAGCTGCCAGCAGCCTGCCTCCCTGCATGTCTGGGACCCCTTTAGGCAGTCATGTCCTTTCTTTGTCCTGAGATCCACTTGGCAGGAGTGCCAATGACCAGGGGCTGGGTAGACACTGAGTCACTGATGAAAGAATGATGGATAGATGGGTGGATGAGTGGATGGAAGCAAATATAGCAAGTGCCACTCACTGACAACTAGATTCCTGCCTCCCCGCAACACACAGACACTCAGTTCACACACACCCAAAAACATAACTAGAACAATGCCTGTCCAAGAGTTGTAACTGAAAGAGGCAGAATTTGGTGACAGACTAGATATGGGGCTGAAGGAGGAAATTTACTCCTTCAGAGTGAATTTTGGGAGTTCCAGGTTTTTGGCTTGGGAGGTTTCATGAATGGTGGTGCTGTTCTCTGATGTGTGAAGCAGTGGAGGAGGATCAGGGCTCAGGGGTTGGATCATCTGGTTGGCCGAGGGGAGGGGAATGGGGATGAACAGTTTTGGATATATTGAGTTCAAGGTGTCCATGGGACATCCAAGGGGAGCTAGTTGGCTTTGCAGTCTGGATCGTAAGAGAGCTGTTGGGATTAGAGACTTAGTTATTGATGGCAATGGACACTAAGGAACTAATCACCCAGAGAGAGAGCAAGAAGAAGAAAACCTTTGGGGAAACAGCATTTGGGAAAGAAAGTCCTGCTAATGTTGCCTCCTGAGTGTCTACTGTATTCTTAGCCCTTCTCTCCATTCTCACGGGCACGGTCATTCTTCAGACTCTCTTAATCTCCCACTCGGATGCTGTAACGTCCTCCTAATCAGTTTCCCTGCTTCATTCCCTCTCCTTCCAACCCACCCACTCCATAGATGCCATAGTGAACTAACACACTTATTGGACTATGTCCTCTGGCCTGTCCAGTTAGCACTGGGGATAAATCCTAATTCCTTGGCATGCTACTCAAAGCCCATCAGGATGGGGTTCCTGCCTATACCTGCTTGCAGTCTGACACCCACATAAGTAGCTCCCCTAAGTGTCTCACTGTTCCAGAGCAGACTCACCCTGGCCATTTGCACAAGCCTTTCTTTTTCCCTAACGGCTTTCTGTCCTGGTGAATTTGTGCTCCTGGTGAACTTGTCCTTCAGGACTCAACTATAAAGCCTTCTCCCACCCTCTGGGATGATGTAGTCTCCATGCCT
>NW_012101365.1:2846437-2848652 GCF_000951045.1 Mandrillus leucophaeus | reverse complement strand
AGGCACTCTGATGGATATGGAGCCTCTCCTCTCACCCTCTCTTCAACCTTGTTCTCTATCTGTTCTCATGCAGACCTTGTGTTGCACCTGCCACATCCTGTCCCTCACATCATAGAGTTACACCCAGCCCAACCCCAATCCATTGTGGATCTGTCAGGGTCCCAGCAGGAAACCCACTGCATACTCAAGATAATTGGAGGAGGGTTAATAAAGGGACTATTTACAAAGGAGTGGGTAAGGTCTAATTTACTACCTTGGATTAGTAACAGTGGGCTGCTACCCGCCCTAGTAGGCCTGAGGAGACAGAAGCAGGGAGGGTTACCTGAGTTAGGAAGCTCATCCACTTTCTCCTCTGAAACCAGAAAAGAGAGGGTTTACTAGGGCCTTCCCCACACTGACACCCTAAGGCTCCAGTTAGCACTGCCAGAAGTGGGAGAGATGGGGTCACAGGCTATTTAGCTGAGTCTGGGTGCAATCTCGGAGAATACAGTTTTTCTCGAGTTCTCAAATGAGGTGAAGGCTAAAGTGCCTGCTAATTCTAAGATTTGATGGTTCAAAAGAACTTTAGAGGTCTTCTCAGTCCCTACTAAACATAACCCTCAACTATTCAATGGGTTATTGAGCTCTTGTGACTCAGACTACCCCAGTCATGTCCCCAACAAGAAGCCAAATTGAGTTATTTTGTCTTTTAGGTTCATGTATTGGTCTGACTGGGGGAACCAGGCCAAGATTGAGAAATCTGGGCTCAACGGTGTGGACCGGCAAACACTAGTGTCAGACAATATTGAATGGCCCAACGGAATCACCCTGGGTGAGCCTTGCCTTTCCTGGGTTGGGGGCCTATTCTAGTGCCTTGTCCTGATCACTGTCTGGAACTTCATAAGTCTTGTTTCTGGGTCCTCTCATGGTGCCAGTGACTTTGTTTCCTGATGGTTGCCCTAGGCTGGCCTCAGTGTGAGGCCTAGAAATGTGGGCAGGGAGGGGCACAAAGGAACAGAGCTCCACATTGGGGTCCCAGGTTCAAGACCTGATCCTGCTTCCTTCCCAAGATCTGCTGAGCCAACGCTTGTACTGGGTAGACTCCAAGCTACACCAACTGTCCAGCATTGATTTCAGTGGAGGCAACAGAAAGATGCTGATCTCCTCCACTGACTTCCTGAGCCACCCTTTTGGGATAGCCGTGTTTGAGGTGAGTGCTGTAAGGAGAGGCATGGGCCCACTAGGAAGCTGAAGCCTAGAAAATGCTTGTTCAAATAGGATGAGTCCCTGAGACTTGTTCAAATGAAAACAGGAACAGGGAAACCAACTGATTTGTTTGTATACAATCTGTGAGCTGCCTGCACACAAAGGCTCTGCAGCCCACTCTCCACCTGGCAGCCTTTCCCCTGCTGTCTTCCCAAGACCCCTCTCTCAGAGCACTTCTCACAGGTGAGTTGCTAGGCGTGTATGTTTCCTCTCTATGCCCTCAGCACCCAGCACTGTAACCCATATACAAAAGGTACCCAGTAAAGGGAGGAAAGGAAGAAGGAACATACCTATCCTTAGAATCATTTACTGGATGAAATGGCCTGAGAGATGCTGTTCAGCTCTGCACACTTTTATTGACCTCTGCCAGACCCTGGGGTCATGGAAGTGAATCAGACACTATCCTAGTCTGAAGAAGCTCCCGGGAAAGTGAGGAGCCAAGACTCTCCTGTGCCCTGATCCTAATGACTTTTCTTCTCTGGAAATGAAGAAGCCAGAACCAACCAAGGTCTCACACATTCACCTCTTCCCCAAAACTAACTCCACCACCAAGGGGAGGGAAAGCAAGGGGATGATGATCTGTGGTGGGCATTGGCAGGATTTGCTTGCAGCAAAGTTACTCAGCACTGCTCTGAAGTTGTGGGCAAAGCTCCACCTCTAAGTCCAGCCCCTGCTTTAAAGGACAGGTGTATTGGGGCACAAATGTATGTGCTTGTGTATATACATGGCATGTACTTGTAAAGTATGTGTATGTGCATGGGTAAATATAAATGCATCAGAATAAAGGTGTGCGTTCCTCTAAGTGCTGGTGCCTATGTGTATACATACATATACTAAGATGTATTTAGGTTGCATATTTAGGGGCAAATGTAGCTTTTTGTGTGTGGATGAACATTGGGTATGTGTTTAGATCTTTGTATGAGGATGCACAGTTGTACCTGTACATGTGGATTTACTGACAGATGCACAT
>NW_012101365.1:2842928-2845092 GCF_000951045.1 Mandrillus leucophaeus | reverse complement strand
GACCCCTTTAGGCAGTCATGTCCTTTCTTTGTCCTGAGATCCACTTGGCAGGAGTGCCAATGACCAGGGGCTGGGTAGACACTGAGTCACTGATGAAAGAATGATGGATAGATGGGTGGATGAGTGGATGGAAGCAAATATAGCAAGTGCCACTCACTGACAACTAGATTCCTGCCTCCCCGCAACACACAGACACTCAGTTCACACACACCCAAAAACATAACTAGAACAATGCCTGTCCAAGAGTTGTAACTGAAAGAGGCAGGATTTGGTGACAGACTAGATATGGGGCTGAAGGAGGAAATTTACTCCTTCAGAGTGAATTTTGGGAGTTCCAGGTTTTTGGCTTGGGAGGTTTCATGAATGGTGGTGCTGTTTTCTGATGTGTGAAGCAGTGGAGGAGGATCAGGGCTCAGGGGTTGGATCATCTGGTTGGCCGAGGGGAGGGGAATGGGGATGAACAGTTTTGGATATATTGAGTTCAAGGTGTCCATGGGACATCCAAGGGGAGCTAGTTGGCTTTGCAGTCTGGATCGTAAGAGAGCTGTTGGGATTAGAGACTTAGTTATTGATGGCAATGGACACTAAGGAACTAATCACCCAGAGAGAGAGCAAGAAGAAGAAAACCTTTGGGGAAACAGCATTTGGGAAAGAAAGTCCTGCTAATGTTGCCTCCTGAGTGTCTACTGTATTCTTAGCCCTTCTCTCCATTCTCACGGGCACGGTCATTCTTCAGACTCTCTTAATCTCCCACTCGGATGCTGTAACGTCCTCCTAATCAGTTTCCCTGCTTCATTCCCTCTCCTTCCAACCCACCCACTCCATAGATGCCATAGTGAACTAACACACTTATTGGACTATGTCCTCTGGCCTGTCCAGTTACCACTGGGGATAAATCCTAATTCCTTGGCATGCTACTCAAAGCCCATCAGGATGGGGTTCCTGCCTATACCTGCTTGCAGTCTGACACCCACATAAGTAGCTCCCCTAAGTGTCTCACTGTTCCAGAGCAGACTCACCCTGGCCATTTGCACAAGCCTTTCTTTTTCCCTAACGGCTTTCTGTCCTGGTGAATTTGTGCTCCTGGTGAACTTGTCCTTCAGGACTCAACTATAAAGCCTTCTCCCACCCTCTGGGATGATGTAGTCTCCATGCCTGTGCTGCCATAGCCTCTAATGCTTTCCATAATCACATTGTATTATATCTGGCTCATTCTAATGGGCAGAGCTGTGGGGCAGCCCCACCTTAGAAAGCCAGAGACTGTGGCCCATGTAAGTCTGTACCCCTAGCCTGGTACCCCAGGGAATGTGTAGAGTGGAAATTATCCACATTCCTCTAAAAATCTATTGCCATGGCCCAGATGGAAGAGACAGAGGGGAAGGGTGCACAGGTAGCTCCAGATGGGCCCATGGGTGGAATATCTGCCCCATGGTCATCTCTGTTTTCTCTTAAGTGCCTACATGGACAAGGCCAGTGACCCGAAAGAGCAGGAGGTCCTCATTGACGAGCAGCTGCACTCTCCAGAGGGCCTGGCGGTGGACTGGGTCCACAAGCACATCTACTGGACCGACTCGGGCAATAAGACCATCTCAGTGGCCACAGTTGATGGTGGCCGCCGATGCACTCTCTTCAGCCGTAACCTCAGTGAACCCCGGGCCATCGCTGTTGACCCCCTTCAAGGGTGAGTGTCTCAACTTAACTTCCCATTCTCCCACCATAGGTGCTCAGTCCTCTTGTGTCTGTCACAAGAGCTATCTTGAGGGCTCTAGAAAGCTCTGGCCCACTCAGACACAGGCCATGGGGAAGAAAGTCTTGTTAATCCCCAACCAAGGTTCTCTGGGCATTGGTCACCAAAGCTCTCCCTGGACTCTCCCACCCACTCATTATATCGTAGAATTGGAGTGTCTAGAGCAGAGCAGGGCTCTAGAGATGGCCTGATAGAAGCTCCTGGGGGAGGAAGCCTTTCCTCAGGCTGCTGTAGGTGGGCATCTGGCAGCTGCTCACATACTTCCAAAGACAGGTAGCTCATTACCTCCCATAGGGCCTGTTTCACTGTGGGGCAACTCTGCCCATTAGAAAGTGGGTCTTTTCCCCTCATAATCCCAAATCTATCTCCCTACAACTTCCTCCATTGGCCTCTGGAGTTACATAAAACATGTCTATT
>NW_012101365.1:2833727-2839648 GCF_000951045.1 Mandrillus leucophaeus | reverse complement strand
GTGACTATGGTTTGGGGCCAACCCCTCAGACTGAGGTCATGGATTTAGACCCCAGGCCTCCCATTCTCTGCATCTATACCCCACAGGACAAGGTGTTCTGGACAGACCTGGAGAACGAGGCCATTTTCAGTGCAAATCGGCTCAATGGCCTGGAAATCTCCATCCTGGCTGAGAACCTCAATAACCCACATGACATTGTCATCTTCCATGAGCTGAAGCAGCCAAGAGGTGAGCTGTCTCTGGTCCTAGGTCCCAGGTCCCCTGTCTGTGTCCTCTCCTTTCACCAGGCAGGCTGTGTTCACATTCAGGTCACAACTCAGCAACCCCAGAAATAATAACAACAATCCCTCTTGTTGGTAGAGTACTTTTTCATCATATATTTTGTCTCATTTTACCTCAAGTTCTTTGTGAAATAAGGCTGGGTATAAATTAATACATAAATGTCCTGTTCTTGCCAATCCTACAAAGTGTGGGTATTACTCTTCTAACAGTTGAGGAAATGGAAGCTCAGAGAGGTAAAATAATGTTAGCAGGTGGCAGAACTGAAACCTAAACCCAGGTCTGTCTGGTTCCAAAGCTGCTTTCACCATGACACATTGCATCTAACTTGCTATTTGGAGCCATTTTGCAGTAGTATAAGCTAATGTATCCAAGGGCCATATAATAAGTCAGCTTATTGGTTGGGAATAGAATCTAGGAATCCTACTAGTAGGTTGTCCCCTCCTCTATCACTAGGATATGCTAATTCTAACTAACTGAAGTGTTGGCTGCCAGGGTGAAAGTGGGAAAGCAAGGGAGTGTAAGGAGATAAGATTGGTGCCTGATTCTAGACCTAGAAATTTAAATGAGAGACCTAGTATGTGGCACATGGAAAAACAAAAACCACGGGCTTATGGGCTTTGGAGCCCAGCAGACCTCAATTTAAGTTCTATCTCTAGTCCAGACATGGTGGCTCATGCCTGTAATCCCAACACTGAGAGGCTGAGGCAGAAGGATCCCTTGAGCCCAGGAGCTCCAGGCAGCAGTGGGCTATGATTGCATTACTGCACTCTGGCCTGGGTGACAGAGCAAGACCCCCATCTTTAAAAAAAAAAAAAAAATTCCTAGAGGATAGCTTTGACGAGTTTGTTCTCTTTGAGCCTAGGTGTCTATCTGTCACTCTGGGATGTAACGTGCCCACCTCTCAGAATTGTTGCAAGGATTAAATGAGAGTGTGGGGATAAAACACTAGGTATGGTGCTGGAAAGTACCCAATAAAAGTAGTAGGGAGGCCGGGCATGGTGGCTCACACCTGCAATTCCAGCACTTTGGGAGGCCAAGGCGGGAGGATCACTTGAGCCCAGGAGTTTGGGACCAGCCTGGGCAAGAAGGCAAGACTCTATCACTACAAAAACTATAAAAATTACCCTGGTGTGTGGTGGCATGCATCTATAGTTCCAGCTACTGGGGAGGCTGAGGTGGGAGGATTTCTTAAGCCCAGGAGTTTGAGGCTGCAGTGAGCTATGATTGCACTGCTGTACTTAGCCTAGGCAACAGAGTGAGACCCTGTCTCAAAAAATAAAAAATAAAAAACATTTAAAAAGTAGAAGGGCTTCACAATTGCAGAGATGTAGAACTAACCTAAGTGTCCATCAACTAATGAGTGAATAAAGAAAATGTGGCATATATACACCTTGGAATACTACTCAGCCATAAAAAGGAACAAAATAATGTATTTTGCAGCAACCTACATGGAGCTGGAGGCCATTATTCTAAGTAAAGTATGATAGCAGTGGAAAACCAAAAACTATATGCTCTCATTTATAAGCAGGAAATAAGCTATGAATACACGGGGCATACAGAGTGATATAATGGACTTTAAGACTAAAAATGGGGAAGGTAGGAGGGGGGCTAGACATTAAAAAAAGAAAAAAACTACACATTAGGTACAATGTACACTACACTTGGGTTATAGGTGCACTAAAGTCTCAGAATTCACCACTATATAATCATCCATGTAACAAAAAACAATGTGTACCCCAAAAGCTTTGGGGGAAGAAAAGAAAGAAAAAGAAAAAAATATATGAAAAAAAAGTAGTAGGGCAAGCTTTTTGAGCAAGCCAGGTGGGAGAGGCCTCATCCTCAGGAGGCAGGAATACCTGGCATGTCCTGTCTGTGCCCCAGCTGTCTCCCTCTCTGCCATTAGCTGCAGATGCCTGTAAGCTGAGTGTCCAGCCTAATGGAGGCTGTGAGTACCTGTGCCTTCCTGCTCCTCAGATCTCCAGCCACTCTCCCAAGTACACGTGTGCCTGTCCTGACACAATGTGGCTGGGTCCAGACATGAAGAGGTGCTACCGAGGTAAGCAGACCTTCCCGGAGGGATGGCCCCTGGCAGTGTCAGACCCTACCCTGCTGAAATCTTCCCTTGGCTTCTGGGACACAGTATGCTGCTGGTTTTCTTCCATCTTCCCTGGCTACTTGTTGCCTTTTTGGGGTTTCTCTTTTTTACCTTCCTTGAATGCTCATGCCCCCAGGATCCTTCCAAAGCTTTTTCTCACTCCCAAGGAAAAAATGCATGTATACATAAAATATTTTAAATTCAATTTCAGGGAGTTTCTGGAACCCTTTAAAAGCCTCAAATTAAGAACCCTTAATCTCCATGGCTTCGGATACATGCAGATAACTATGTACTTGCCTGTTTCTCACCTAGAACTTAACAAACACTACACAGAAGCCCTTTTGCAATATGATGGGGACTAATAGTTAATACTTCAACTGCATACACAGATTCATGTCCCAACCTTGATGTATAGCCAAGACCTTTCATTTGAGCCTAAGTCTACTGCATTATTACTGATTTACAGGTTCAATTGTTTAAAGTGGAATAAGACTTTAAATCTATTGGTATAACAATATGAGTGTAAAATCCTTCTAGATTTATCTGATTTCCCCTCCCTGCAGTCTTTTTATTGCTGGTCTTACAACTAATTCCACAGCAGTGTTTTAATGACTCATCTTTATTGAATCAAAGTGAAGTGCTTAGCATTCAGCTAAAGAAAAGATCATAGCCCACCGGGGAGATTAGGAAAGGCTTCACAGAAGTGGCATTTGAGCTACACCATGAAGATATGTTCCTAAGTATAACTCAGAGGCAATAACTTAGGCAACAAAATTATCTGTCCAAGTGACCTCCATGGTATTTCCCCTCCAGCACCTCAATCTACCTCAACTACGACGCTACCCTCTACCACGAGGACAGGACCTGCCACCACAAGAGCCCCTGGGACCACCGTCCACAGATCCACCGACCAGAACCACAGCACAGAGACACCAAACCTGGCAGCTGCAGTCCCAAGCTCAGTTAGTGTCCCCAGGGCTCCCAGCATCAGCCTGTCTACCCTAAGTCCTGCAACCAGCAACCACTCCCAGCACTGTAAGGAAATGAGTTCTGCATTCTTTCATGACATGAGAGGGCTCCTAGGGAAGCCAGGATGGCGGGTATGTGATAAGAGAGAACCTACCAGAGCTGAATACTGCATATCTTTGAGGAGGTTACTGCATATCTGAGAGGGAGGTAGAGTACCAACCTGCGATTTAGGACTCCTAGGTGCCCCTAACTTACAGAGGGTCTGGCAGGAAGCTGAGAACCTGTGAACCTCAGTTGCTTCTCTTACAAAGTGGAAAGAACCACCCTTCCACAACCTGCTTCACAAGATTGCCATGATAGACAAAGGCGTAACCGGTGTACCGGAGGTGCTCACACACACAGCCGTTGCTGACTCTGCGAGGGTGTGTGTGTCTGTTTCACAAAGTTCTGGTGTGTATATGAGGAGGTGTCCCTTGTGTTTGGAAAGCTCTGATCTCAGTTCCCAGAAGGTCCCCAGATAGTAATATCTACAACCATGGTCTCCTCATACCTCTTTCCAGACCTGGGATGAAAATAATTAAGTTCACCACTTATTAAATCATTGGGAGCAGTAATTGTCACTGCTAGAAATGTTCTATCTCATTAATCAGCAAATACTTTTTTAATTGAGTCACCTGCCAGAGGGAGTTCGTTTAAAAGGATAAACTATCTTTTTAATTTTTTCCTCTACATGGACAGCCCAGAAGCCAAGCTACTTGGCAGCATCTTCCTAATTGGTGCTATTTTGCCAGCGGAAGCTGGCTTTTTGGAGTGGAGCACTTACTCCGAAGTTTGCAGAGGCAGACGGAGCATGTGTGAATTCCAGTTCCTCTTATCCAAGGGCAGAGCCTCTCACCAGCTTCTCCTCACTGGCTTCCTCATGCTCTAGGTTTTAATATCACTGTCCAGTGTTCACTGTGGACCAGACAGGGGAGGACAGCAGCATTTCCACAGTTAGCTCTGGAAGCAAGCAGTGCAGCCTTTTTCTCCCCTTAACTGTTACATTCTCTTGGAGTAACATGGATAAACAGTCACACTGAGAGAGGATGGGCCTTGGGCCATTGCCAGGGCCAGTCATCTCCTCACCTGCAGCAAATGTAGATGATAGCTCCTTTTCACACCACAGGGAGCTGTCAGGAGGATCTAAGGGAAAAATGCTTTCTGAACTATGAAGTGCTTCACAAATGTTACAATGAAGATGGTTGTAAGAGTGAGGAAGATGGCATGGCATAGTTTTTCAAAAAGACAGTAAATTTCCCAAGCAGTTTTCAGTTTAAAATGTGCTTTTACATACCTTTTTAAAATTTAGACCCTACAACAACCCCTATCCCACTCCTAGAACTAGGCAAAGTTGTGCCAAGCATTTTATATTCATTTTAGATAAATTATTTCATTTAATCCTTACCATATCCCTAGGAGGTAGGTAATATCACCATTTGAAAGATATAAAAGTATAATATCATGTGCTGTATTTATAATATATAATAATTTGCCCAAGGTCACATGGGTAGTGAGTAGTAGAGCTGGGACTTGAACCCAGAAGTCTGACACAGAAGACTGTGCTCTTGGTTCCTCTACACTATACTATGTCCCATTTCAATTACTTATGAAAAATAATCTGATAATGCAGATGGACAGACAGCTCACCAAAAACAATACTGGCAAAGCAACAGATACTGATGGAAAAAGGCAAATGACCTAGTCCATCAGCAACACAAAGACCTAAGTGCTCACCTTACCATGCACAGCCCCCAGCTTCCTACCACTATGATGCTGTGGAAAGGTTATGGGACTTGGGGCAAGAGTCCTGGGTTCGAGTCCCAGCTCTGCCACTTTTCTGTGAGTCCCCAAACCCCTCAGTTAAGACTCAGTTTCCTTGCCTGTAAAATGGAGATAACCTCTGTCCTGCTTGCCTCACAGGAGTTGTGATAGGATCTGGAAAGACTGAATTATTAGGCAACAGCCAGGATCATCATTTTAGAATGAGGATGAGAAGCAGTTGGGTAGTTGTTACCACTTGAGGCCAGTAGGGGCTTGGACACACAGTGACAGAGCATCATTCTGCAAATGTTTGTGTTTTACAGATGGGAATGAAGACAGTAAGATGGGCTCCACAGTCACTGCCGCTGTTATTGGGATCATTGTGCCCATAGGTGAGTGTGGCTCCCAGTCACTGAAAAGAGAGACCCTGCTCAGGCCTAGGGAAAAGCGCTGGCAGGGTAGAGAACTTGGCCTGCCCTGTTGACTTGTTCTGCCCTTGCAGCCTTCCTGCCCACCTCCCAGTCCTGATTTAATTTTGTTTTTTAGCCTAGCACACAAGGCTCTTCAGGATCTGGCCCCAGGTGACCTTCCAGGTGCATCCCCCATCTCCTCACCCCTCGATTCACACTCTACACTCCAGCCACGTGAAGTGTGACTGTATGATCCCTAGGAATAGGGCTGGTATCTTGCTCACCATTCTCCCCAGCTCCTAGCAATGTCTGGCACATGGTAGGAAATCAAGGATTTGTTGAATTAATGAATAGAGCTGCTTACC
>NW_012101365.1:2830025-2833677 GCF_000951045.1 Mandrillus leucophaeus | reverse complement strand
AGTAACATGGATAAACAGTCACACTGAGAGAGGATGGGCCTTGGGCCATTGCCAGGGCCAGTCATCTCCTCACCTGCAGCAAATGTAGATGATAGCTCCTTTTCACACCACAGGGAGCTGTCAGGAGGATCTAAGGGAAAAATGCTTTCTGAACTATGAAGTGCTTCACAAATGTTACAATGAAGATGGTTGTAAGAGTGAGGAAGATGGCATGGCATAGTTTTTCAAAAAGACAGTAAATTTCCCAAGCAGTTTTCAGTTTAAAATGTGCTTTTACATACCTTTTTAAAATTTAGACCCTACAACAACCCCTATCTCACTCCTAGAACTAGGCAAAGTTGTGCCAAGCATTTTATATTCATTTTAGATAAATTATTTCATTTAATCCTTTCCATATCCCTAGGAGGTAGGTAATATCACCATTTGAAAGATATAAAAGTATAATATCATGTGCTGTATTTATAATATATAATAATTTGCCCAAGGTCACATGGGTAGTGAGTAGTAGAGCTGGGACTTGAACCCAGAAGTCTGACACAGAAGACTGTGCTCTTGGTTCCTCTACACTATACTATGTCCCATTTCAATTACTTATGAAAAATAATCTGATAATGCAGATGGACAGACAGCTCACCAAAAACAATACTGGCAAAGCAACAGATACTGATGGAAAAAGGCAAATGACCTAGTCCATCAGCAACACAAAGACCTAAGTGCTCACCTTACCATGCACAGCCCCCAGCTTCCTACCACTATGATGCTGTGGAAAGGTTATGGGACTTGGGGCAAGAGTCCTGGGTTCGAGTCCCAGCTCTGCCACTTTTCTGTGAGTCCCCAAACCCCTCAGTTAAGACTCAGTTTCCTTGCCTGTAAAATGGAGATAACCTCTGTCCTGCTTGCCTCACAGGAGTTGTGATAGGATCTGGAAAGACTGAATTATTAGGCAACAGCCAGGATCATCATTTTAGAATGAGGATGAGAAGCAGTTGGGTAGTTGTTACCACTTGAGGCCAGTAGGGGCTTGGACACACAGTGACAGAGCATCATTCTGCAAATGTTTGTGTTTTACAGATGGGAATGAAGACAGTAAGATGGGCTCCACAGTCACTGCCGCTGTTATTGGGATCATTGTGCCCATAGGTGAGTGTGGCTCCCAGTCACTGAAAAGAGAGACCCTGCTCAGGCCTAGGGAAAAGCGCTGGCAGGGTAGAGAACTTGGCCTGCCCTGTTGACTTGTTCTGCCCTTGCAGCCTTCCTGCCCACCTCCCAGTCCTGATTTAATTTTGTTTTTTAGCCTAGCACACAAGGCTCTTCAGGATCTGGCCCCAGGTGACCTTCCAGGTGCATCCCCCATCTCCCCACCCCTCGATTCACACTCTACACTCCAGCCACGTGAAGTGTGACTGTATGATCCCTAGGAATAGGGCTGGTATCTTGCTCACCATTCTCCCCAGCTCCTAGCAATGTCTGGCACATGGTAGGAAATCAAGGATTTGTTGAATTAATGAATAGAGCTGCTTACCGTTCCTTTAATAGGTCATACTGTCTTGTTTTCTTTCTGTTTGGTTTTCAACAAGTATTTATTAAGCAGCTACTATGTGCCAAACTCTGTGATAACAGGAGGAAAGGCAGTTAAAGATGAGTAAGACATGGTTCTGTCCTACAAAAGTTTATAGTCTTGTTGGAGAGACCCACATAACACAGGTAAGTTTGTTATGACCTGGTGGGTCCTAAGGTTAAGCTGCATGCACTGACTTCAGAGACAGTGCTGAGGATACACTTAGCTTGGGCTGAGGGAGAGGGGAAGAGGGCAGAGGAGGTTTCCTAACGGAAGTGATATTTGAGCTGGGTCAGCCAAGTGAAGGAGGATCAAGAGCAGTCCAAGCAGTGAAGACAGCATGAGTAAAGCCAGGAGTAGGAAATGGCCTGGAAGGGTCAGGGTGGGGTGGTTTTAGAGCTAGAAGGAGATGAGTACGGCCAGAGTATAACACTTGGTTAAGCCCTCACAGAGAATCAAGGGGGCTGATTCATTCTCTTCCACCCCGAAGTCCACACAGTATCCTGTACACCCCTCTCTTAGCAGTCTCATCTCTTAGCAGTATCTTTGCATTCTGATTGTCCATTCAGAGCTTTATCTCCCTTACTTAGCTATGAGTACTTCAAGGACAGGAACTTTGTCCTTTTATCCTGGGAATCTTCAGTATGGTGAGTTAGTCAGCAAATGTTTTAAAAACTTCTCCCCTGTGTGAGACACTGTGCCAAGTGCCAAGGATCCAGGGAAGAAAAAGATAAAGACTTTAAGAGCTTTCAGTGTTTAATCAGGCAAAAATAAAGTCCTTTGAGGTAGATGTTAATACATGTCATAATGTGCTATAATAGGGGCATTTTGGATATAGATACAGAGGAACAATGTAACAGTGGCATGATACTCCTGTGAAGGGATGGTTGAAAGAAAGGTAATTCCAGAGTAAAAGTGGCGCTTCTGGAGAAGACGGCATTTGAATTGGCCTTGAAAGGCTTCACCAGGAAAGATGATAGTGAGATGATTATTCCAGGATTATTTTGACTGGAGTGGAGAAAGATAAATGCACCCCTTTCTTGCCATCCTTTGCCCTATAGAAAGAGGCAGATGTATGCTGTTTTGCTGACATAACTCACTCTGAAATAATCAATATTTTTAATTTCTGCTAATCTGAGGAATGAAAGATGAGTATTATTTCCCTGACATGTCCCTGTGAGGTAGAGTATCTTTTCATAAGCTTATCAGTCCCTTTACTTATATTTTATCTGTTATGAACTGTCTATTCACAGTCTTTTCTCATTTTTCTATTGGCTATTTTTTCTTATTTATAGAAATATTTATACATGATGAATATTAAATCTTTAAAATACATGCTACAAATATTTTCTTCCAGTCTGACATTTGGTTTTAAAGTTTGTTTATGGTATCTTTTGCCATGCATAAATATAAAACTTTTAAGTATCAGATCTGTCAATCTTTTAAGATTTCTGGGTTTTATGTTTCGCTTAAGAAGGCCTGCCTCACTCTAAATTATTAAAATATCTTCTGATGTTTTTCTTTTCTACTTTAAACTTTTTTTAGTATTTAGATATTAACCTATTTGGAATTTAAATTTTAGAATATGGGATGAGGTAGAAATTTACTTGTTTTTTCTCTATATACCTGTCTAGTTTCCCCAAAACCATCATTGAATAATCTATACTTCTCTCCTGACTTGCACTGTCATCTTTATTATAAACTACATCCCATACATACTTTGATTTGTGTCTAAGCAGTTTATCTTCCTCCACCGATTTATATATTCCTACATACTATTAGCAGAACTTCATGATATGTTACACTCACAACATCTTCTCAGTTATTTTTATTCAGTTTCTCTTCTAAGTGAACTTCAGAATAACCTTATCAATTCTATAAAAATTTTGGTGAAATTATCAAGATTGCTTTAGATATATGAGTTTATGTGAGGAGAATATACATTTTTATTATATTAAAGCTTCCCAGCCAGAAATGTGGCATATCTATTTATTTCAGTCTTCTTTTATGTCCTTCAGCAGAACTTTATAGATCACATAGGACTTGCATATTTCTTCTTAGGTTTTCCTAGGTATTTTATATTTTATAGCTTTT
>NW_012101365.1:2814482-2829975 GCF_000951045.1 Mandrillus leucophaeus | reverse complement strand
TGTTTCGCTTAAGAAGGCCTGCCTCACTCTAAATTATTAAAATATCTTCTGATGTTTTTCTTTTCTACTTTAAACTTTTTTTAGTATTTAGATATTAACCTATTTGGAATTTAAATTTTAGAATATGGGATGAGGTAGAAATTTACTTGTTTTTTCTCTATATACCTGTCTAGTTTCCCCAAAACCATCATTGAATAATCTATACTTCTCTCCTGACTTGCACTGTCATCTTTATTATAAACTACATCCCATACATACTTTGATTTGTGTCTAAGCAGTTTATCTTCCTCCACCGATTTATATATTCCTACATACTATTAGCAGAACTTCATGATATGTTACACTCACAACATCTTCTCAGTTATTTTTATTCAGTTTCTCTTCTAAGTGAACTTCAGAATAACCTTATCAATTCTATAAAAATTTTGGTGAAATTATCAAGATTGCTTTAGATATATGAGTTTATGTGAGGAGAATATACATTTTTATTATATTAAAGCTTCCCAGCCAGAAATGTGGCATATCTATTTATTTCAGTCTTCTTTTATGTCCTTCAGCAGAACTTTATAGATCACATAGGACTTGCATATTTCTTCTTAGGTTTTCCTAGGTATTTTATATTTTATAGCTTTTTGATGGGCTATTATGAATGTATTTTTATTCCATTACATGTTCTTTCTCTTTTTCTTTTTTTTTTTTAAAGAGACAAGAAGATCTTGCACTCTTGCCCAGCCTGGAGTGCAATGGTGCAATCACAGTTCACTGCATCCTTGAACTCCTAGGCTCAAGGGATTCTCCCACGTCAGCATCCCAAGTAGCTGGGACTAGAGTAGCTGGGACTACAGGCATGCACCACCACACCTGGCTAATTTTTTTTTTTTTTTTAGTAGAGACGGGGTTTCACCGGGTTAGCCAGGATGGTCTCGATCTCCTGACCTCGTGATCCGCCCGTCTCGGCCTCCCAACTGGCTAATTTTTTAAATTATTTTTTTTTTGTAAAGACCAGGGCTCACTCACCATCTTGCCCAGGCTGGTCTTGAACTCCTGGGTTCAAGCAATCCTCCTGCCTCAGCCTCCCAAAATGTTGGTATTACATGTGTAAGCCACCATGTCTGGCCTTCGTTACATTTTCCAATTGGTTCTTGCTGATTAAAAAAGAAGGTAATGATCTTTTATGTTGATTCTTGATTAACTAAAATTATTTCTGATAGTTTTTCACCAGGTTCAGAGTTCCTAAAAATATAAATAGCTGTTAATAAGAGTTTGGTTTACTCCTTTCTCTTATTTATTTATTTATTTATTTATTTTGAGATAAGGTCTCCCTCTGTTGCCCAGGCTGGAGTGCAGTGGCACTACTGTGGCTCACTGCAGTCTCGACCTCCCAGGTTCAAGCAATCCTCCCACCTCAGCCTTCTGAGTAGCTGGGACTACAGGTGCCCACCACCATGCCCAGCTACTTTATATTTTTTGTAGAAATGGGTTTTCGCCATGTTGGCCAGGCCTGTCTCGAACTCCTGGCCTCAAGTAATCTGCCTGCCTCAGCCTCCCAAAGTGTTGGGATTACAGGTGTGAGCCACTGCACCTGGCCTCCTTTTCCATATTTATACTCTTAAATTTTTTTCTGGCCTTACTGCATAGCTAGATCTCTAGGACAATAAATATTACCAGTGGTAACTGCCTTGTTTCTGTCTTTAGTGCATATCAATTATTGTAATCTTACTAAAACGGAAACCCCTTCTATACCATCCTAGATAGGTGATCATTCAGCCTCCATTGGGATACTGAGTGACTGCTAACCACCTTACGAAGCTACTTGCTCCATTTTTACCCAGCTCTGTTGGACAGAGCTTCCTCCTTTAATTATTAACATATTCATTTATTCTAAATCACAGCTTATGTTGCCCTCTGTGTCTCCTTGTAGAGATGTTCTTCTTCAGGTGGAGCCTCACCTTTGGAAATAAACACTGTACCTGGCCCCATCCCACTCTCCACCCCCAAGTTTTGGGAGAGAATGGTTTTCTTAGAGAAATGTAGGGAAGCAGCAGCATTAGGGCAAAGGTGTGGTAAAATTCACTCATTCATTCAGCACGTTACTAGGCACCTACTCAGTGCTAGGAACTGGGCATAAAGAGTTAAAAAAAAAAAAAAAGACACAGTCCCTGCCTTGAAAGAGCTATCTAGTTGGGAGTACAGATACATAAAGTAAGATACTGTGTGTGATCTGGGAGCACACATGAAAGAGCAACTGCCTCTGCCCACAGTTGGGGAAGACTTCACATTTGAGCAGGATCTTTTAGGATGAATAGTTAATAAAGGAAAGAAGGGATGAGAGATGGGTTTTCAAACAGCAGAAAAAGAACATGCAGAAACAGAGCCTGAGGAGCAAGGGGCAGGAAAGGTGGAGTGGTGACAAGCCTTGCACTGATGTCTGAGCAGTGGGCTGGAGGCTGCTGGAGGTCCAATCTCCTGTGTCCTTCCTCCAGTGGTGATAGCCCTGCTGTGCATGAGTGGATACCTGATCTGGAGAAACTGGAAGCGGAAGAACACCAAAAGCATGAATTTTGACAACCCAGTCTACAGGAAAACAACAGAAGAAGAAGATGAAGATGAGCTCCATATAGGGAGGACTGCTCAGATTGGCCATGTCTATCCTGCAGTAAGTATTTCTCACTGGGAAAATTCCTACCTTCTGACCATCTTCCCTTCCATCCTTTCTTCTCCTCCCATCCTTTCTTCCTTCCCATCCTTTCTTCCCTCCCTTCCTTCCTTCTGTCCTTCCCTCCCTCCCTTCCTTCCTTCTGTCCTTCCCTCCCTCCCTGTCTTTTTTCTTTCCTTCTTTCCTTCCTTTCCTCCCTCCTTCCCTTCCTCCTTCCTCCCTTCCTGAAACATTTATCGAGAACGTACCATGTATCAGGCACTGTTCTAGGCCCTGGGGAACACAGAAATGCTGGGGTAGGTGGTTAAGGTAAAAAGGTATCAGGACCACCTTGTACTTAGAGGCTTTTCCTGGCAGTAAAAAAGCCAAATGTCTCTTTCTGCTCAGTAAATTTTCAGAACCTTTGGCCTGGAAGGGTAACTGTGGCCATTTAATTCAAATGTATTCATTTCAATACTGTATGCCAGTTATGTGCCAAGCACATTAGATATCAAGTATTCAAAAGTCAATAAGGAATGTGCTTGCTCCCAAGAAGTTGGTAGGGAGTTAGAGATACTAACATACAGTGGTATAATTGTGTGCTGAGTGCCGTGGTGGAAGCTCAGGAGTCCCCTCTTCTAGAAAGCTATCCTTGGCTTGCTTTGTTCTCCCACAGTCCTCCGGGCCTCTCTGCCTTACAGCCCCTATCACACTGTAGTCCACTTGTCTTTTACTCAGTGGTCTCCTCACTAAACCCTAAGATCCTTGAGGGCAGAACTGTCTGATTAATCTGTTTTCCTGATGTCTAGCACAGTATGGCTGACTCCCAACAAATATTTGTTGAATAGATGCTATGGAAACATCAACAAGGGAGCTATGAATTCTGTCTGGAGAATCAGGCAAGGAATGCCTCACAGAGAAGGTGACAGATGGACTATGTCCTTGAAAGATTAATAGCAGTTTTCCCAGGAGAGAAGGAGGGAAATGGCATTCCAGATAGAGGCATGTGCAAAGGCTTAAAGGCACAACACAGCATGGCTTTTTGGGGGAATGAGGACCATGAAGTGGCACAACAGGTGTCACTGTTATACAGCAGAGTCAGGGGGCTGAGTATGACCTCAGAGGTCATCCACAGTGCCATCCCCCTGTCAGGCAATCAGCAGCTTTGATCGCCCACTGTGGGCAGAGCCCTGTCTTGGGGAGACCAGAGAACTGGAAGACCCAGCCCCTGCCCTCAAGGAGCTTTTTGTCTTGCCGGGGGAACCAAGGTCACAGCTGCACCAACTCCCGAAGAACCCTCTTTCCGAGCTGCCTGTCGTCAAGTCCAAGGTAGGGCAGTGCCACTCTAAGTCTGAGGGGCTGGTGAGTGAGGGCATGAACCAAGGCAGGTGCAGCCAATCCTAGAAGGCTTTCTGGTTTGGGAAGGCTGCAAATTGTAAGCTGGGTGTTGGAGCAAAGAAGAAAAATGGGTTAGTCACAGACCAATGAATGGCATGTGGAAGAAAGCGATCAAGTTTGGGGCAGAGCAGACAGAATTGCTGCTGAGGCAAATTGTTCATGAAGGGGAGACATGGGAAATGAGATGGAGCAAATGAGGAGGGTTAGCAGACGGCCTTGAGGATCCTTAACCTCGGCCAGTCCAAAAAAAATAGTTGCTTGACCAATTTTTGAAGATCAGAGGGGGCACAGTGGAAGAAGCACTGAACTTGGAGTAAGAAAATTCCCAGTTCCATCCTTCCACAGCCCTGTGATCTCAGTCACTCCTTTCTGCTCACTGTTATTTGTAAAATGAGAATAATAACCCGCATTCTACTTGCCTCCTGAGTTTATAAAGTACAAGTGAGATAGCACATGTGAGAGCACTTTGTGACTTACAAAGCACTCTGCACATGTAAAATGACATTATTTCCAGAGAAAGAAATGACTCAGGGGGAGTTACTCCTGATGAGTCTAAGGACTGAGTAATAAGCTTCTGCCAGTTGCAGAGAAATAGAGTAGTAGAATGAGGAAATCAACATTTATTGAGCACCTACTGTGTGTCAGACACTGTTCTCAGTGTTTTACATACATTATCTCATTTAATCTTCATAATAACTTTATCAAGCCAATATTATTAGCCCCATTTTGCAGATGAGGAAACTGAGACTCATAGAAATTGAATAACTTGCCTAAGGTCATAGCCAGGAAGTGGCAGAACCAGAATTCAAACTCCAGTCTGTATATACACAAAAGCCCATGCTCTTTCCTTTATATCATGAGGTAAATAGCCTTGAAGCTCTGGAAATCAATATTCTCAACAACCTGTCTCTCCTCTGTTGATTTCTCCGGTAACTGTACCATCACTACTGGGGCCTATCTTTGGCCTAGAGATCTGTCTTGGAGAGAGTGGGAGGGTGGCTGGACTAGAATAAGGTAGTCTCAATTATCTACACTAGTGGAGGATGGCCATTGCATTCATTAAAAAACTACAGATAACCCAAAGATGACTTGAAAGGCAGTAGAGTTACTTTTTATCATATGTAGAATGTCCAGAGATAGGAGATACTAGTCTGATTCTATTTTATGCTGGTTACGTTGACCTAGGATACTCTGGGCCCTATGTGTTGTTAGGTACTACATTAAACACTCTCCATGCATTATCTCATTTGATTCCTCAACAACCCTGTGAGGTAGGTCCTATTACTATTCCCATTTGATAGATGATAAAACTAAGTCTCAGAGAAGTAAACTGGCTGGCCCGAATTCACATAACTATAAGAAAAATACTGAAGCTGGGGAGGGTCTTTCCAAAGGAGGGTATCTGGGAAATGGAAAAGAGGCAAACAAGATTGCATCAGGACTAGATGGGGAAAGTTAGATGTTATCCTGGAGAAGAAAACACTCAGAATGAAGGGAACAGAATTCAAACACCATCTATAAATTTCAAGGGTTGTCCTATGTAGAACTGTCTCTGAGTCTGAGAGATGGAATCAGGGAATGTCAGAAGATATAAACAAACAAATTTCACATTAATATAGAAAAGAATTTAAATCTGTTGTCCACAATGGAATAGACTGGCTCAGGGGTTAGTGAGCTCACCATCTCATGGTCAGCCATTTTTGGCAGACAGGAGTCTAGCATCTACCTAATGACTAGAAAGTAGGGGTGAGGGAGAGAGGGATGGAATTTAATTAACCTGCATTGCCTCCCAATTCTGTTTAATCTGTTGGGAAGGTGCAGTATATTACCTTCCTAAATGTGATTAGCATGCTAGAGACAAGTAACCCCATAGCCTGAAATTTAACATTTGCCAAAGCTAACCCACTGAAATTGACCAAACCTAAAATCCTATAAGGGAGGATTGAGAAAATTTAGATCTGAGCAACTCTTCTTTACAAAGATACAAAACAGAATGATGAAAAAATCTACAGCTTTGGATTCATACAGACCTGGGATCAAATTTTAGTTCAGCCACTTGCTATGTGATCCAGAACAAACCCTACTTAAGCTCATTGAGTTTGTTTTCTCATCTGTAAAATAAATAGGATAAATCTTGTCTCTTGGGAGAGTTTGAAGATTATGTGAGCTAATACCTGTTAAAGTAACATAAGTCTGTACTTTGTCAATAATAAATAGTAACTCTTATGGATCTAACGATGAATTCTTTGGTTTGTCTCCCCAGCGAGTGGCATTAAGCCTTGAAGATGATGGACTACCCTGAGGATGGGATCACCCACTTCGTGCCTCATGGAATTCAGTCCCACCCACTACACTCTGGATGGTGTATGACTGGATGAATGGGTTTCTATATATGGGTCTGTGTGAGTGTATGTGTGTGTGTGATTTTTTTTTAAATTTATGTTGCGGAAAGGTAACCACAAAGTTATGATGAACTGCAAACATCCAAAGGATGTGAGAGTTTTTCTATGTATAATGTTTTATACACTTTTTAACTGGTTGCACTACCCATGAGGAATTCGTGGAATGGCTACTGCTGACTAACATGATGCACATAACCAAATGGGGGCCAATGGCACAGTACCTTACTCATCATTTAAAAAATATATTTACAGAAGATGTTTGGTTGCTGGGGGGACTTTTTTAGGTTTTGGGGGGTTTGTTTTTTGTAAATAAGATGATTATGCTTTGTGGCTATCCATCAACATAAGTAAAAAAAAAAAAAAAAAAAAAACTTCAACTCCCTCCCCCATTTAGATTATTTATTAACATATTTTAAAAATCAGATGAGTTCTATAAATAATTTAGAGAAGCGAGAGTATTTATTTTTGGCATGTTTGGCCCACCACGCAGACTCTGTGTGTGTATATGTGTGTGTTTATATGTGTATGTGTGTGACAGAAAAATCTGTAGAGAAGAGGCACATCTATGGCTACTGTTCAAATACATAAAGATAAATTTATTTTAACACAGTCCACAAGGGGTATATCTTGTAGTTTTCAGAAAAGCCTTTGGAAATCTGGCTCAGAAAACAGATACCATGGTTTGTGCAATTACGTAGTAAAAAAGGCAATCTTTTCACCTCTGGCCATTCCTGCGACCCCAGGAAGTCAGGAAAAGCCTTTCAGCTCACACATGGCTGCTGTGACTCCTACTGGGGCTTTCTTGGCTTTGGCAAAGGTCAGTGTAGAGACATTCCATGGTACCAGAGTGCTCAGAAACTCAAGATAGAATATGCCTCACCCTCAGCTACTCCTTGTTTTAAAGTTCAGCTCTTTGAGTAACTTCTTCAATTTCTTTCAGGACACTTGGGTTGAATTCAGTAAGTTTCCTCTGAAGCACCCTGAAGGGTGCCATCCTTACAGAGCTAAGTGGAGACATTTCCAGAACAGCCCAAGTTTACTATAGAGACTGGCCCAGGCTCTGAACATCTGGGACATGCTGTGGTTGAGAATAAAGATGGTGGAATAGGTTTTATTACACCTCTTATTTCTCTTTTCACCTTACTCTCTACCATTTCCTTTATGTGGGGAAACATTTTAAAGTAATAAATAGGTTACTTACCATCATATGTTCATATAGATGAAACTAATTTTTGGCTTAAGTCAGAACAACTGGCCAAAACTGAAGTCATATTTGAGGGGGGAAATGGCATACACAATATTATAGTATATTGGATATTTATGTTCACACAGGAATTTGGTTTACTGCTTTGTAAATAAAAGGAAAAACTCTGGGTATATGTATAGATGTTCTTCATTATAGACACCTTCTTTGCTTTTCCTGGCCTTGCGGGAGGAAGGGAGAAGTGCTCTTTTCTATTTGTGGGGTCTCCCATTGGAAACATAATCCTATAGTCCCAGAAGGATTCAGTCCCCACTGGCTTTCCCATCCAAAGAGAAAGAGTTTGAGTTTCTTAACTCTGTTGTTCTGCCACTTACTCCCAGTAGACAACCAGGGACAAGGTGCAACATGGAAGTGTTTGACTTAAGTAGGAGCAGAGGAGATGCATCTAATCTCATCATACCTGGAACTTGACACACTTAACCAAATGCCTTCCCATCCCTACCTGCCAGATGCCCCCAACTCAGTGAAGGTTGGATGTCTCACCAGCTTGATACCCTTTGAATTTTCAGTCAGACATTCTGGAGTTCTAGCATCCTGTACCTAGGACCTTCCTCTGCATCACTCTTGGCCTCCTAAACTCTAAGAAAATAACTATATTCTGGAGCTTGGGCACTGTGTTTTGCATAATCCAGCAATCTCCTCATGACATGCATGTGTTGATAGTCCTGAAATATTCCATTGAGAGGGTAAATGCAGTTGACCTAGAATGACCAATACCAAACAGAATTTTAAGAACAGGTGACCAACTCCTATGGAGCTTACTCACATTACCATTCTTTTAAGAACGGAGACTAAAATTATTTTTGACTGAAGAAAAATGATGACAGTGAAAAACATGGAAATTTACTCAAAACAAGTGACTTTTCCTGTAACCTTCTTCCAAAGAAACTGAATTTTCCAAGGAATTAAATTATAACAGTGGATAAGGCATAGTTTCTAAACTTTCGGTCAGATCCTGGCATTCACAGAAAAAAATAATGAATGGGGTCTGGACATACAGCCTGAGATCTCAAAATGATGACGAAATTCACAGCTTTCTCGGAGACATCCATGTTTCTTGCATATGCTATAACTGCAGTTTGAAAGAGGCAGCTATGGGAGCAACCCTTTACAAGAAACAAATTGTGAAATACTCATTTGTTGGACAGCAGTAAACAGATGAAACCTGAGGAGTCAGATCCACCTTCCCCCATTCGCAGAGGCTTTTCAGCCTCATTTTGAGGTGTAGTTACATATCTTTTGCCTTTTGCCCCCTGTGCATAGGTATCTACAGCCAATCATAGATCACAGAGTCACTGGACTATAGAGCTGGAAGGAAGCTCAGAGATAATGCCAAGAGGGCAGAAAATGTATCAGAAGCCAGTCCCAGTGCTTTTCCTCCATTTCCATCTGCAGGAAGACTATTTTGGGCTGCCTGAACGTTGTATCAGACCTGCTACCTATACTATGGTCTACCTCTCCTCCAGTGGAATTACAAAGGCACTAGCTGAAATGCCTTCTAGAAACAGAGAAAATGAAAACTACTTATCTACTTTTGATAGCACGGATTATTTATAAAACAGATTGAAGTAACCCATTAACTGGCAAAAAGAGAATGAGATCGGATTTAAATGTATGGCAGTAAGTCCTATTGATCCCTCCAGTTATCTCAGTATGACTGCAGTATATTCATTCACTAAAACCACTCATTAGATACCAACTACACACCTGGCACTGCAGATGTAAAGGTCAGTCACACATGTTCTGACTTTACAGAGTTCACAGTAGCAGTGGAGGAAGATATATGTGGAAACAAAAAAGGCATCGATTCTATTCAGAGCACTGTTAGGGCACAGTGGAGAGAGGGGTCTTTCTACCTAAGAAGATGAGGAATAGGGTCATCGTAGAAGTGACTTTAAGTCTTAAAATTAAGAAGGGGATTCCAAGCTGCTTCAGGCAGAGACACACCGAGCTAAAACACAGAGGTATGAAACAGCATGGGGACTTTAGGAACTGCACAGTTCATTCTAACAGGAACAAAAGGCTCAAGGGGTCAAGAAATGAGGCTGTATGGAAAGAGGTTCAATGTAAGCACTTTATAAAATAGATTAATTTCTGATTCAATGAAGCATCTCTTGATCATTGTGTACAAGGCACTAAATTCATCATGGAAAATTCATTAGGATGCATTGCCAGCACTTTGCAGACCTGATGTTATTCAGCCTCAAGCTTTCCAGTGGCCAAAGGAAAATGCTGACTGCTTTTCACATATTTGAGTCAAAGATTTTTTTTATATGGTCAACGAAGACTAATACAAGGGCAGTGGGATTTTCACAGAAGCATGCCATGTTGTTGAGAGCCTCTTAGATCTTCTCAACTGTGAGAGAGAAAACTGAAAATTTTGAAGACATTGAGTCTGGAGAGGGGATACCAATCACTGTCCAGTCAGGCGTTGGTGGGAATGGGGAAATGGCACAGGAATGCAAGCCTCTCCACCCTACCCCCGAAACTCCAGCCATACACTCATCATTTCACAAAATATAAATGAGTTAGCATTAAACATTTCAGAGTAAATAATTCCTTTTCCCGAAATGCATGAAGATAGAGTAACAGTCTTCTCACACTGTATTTTTAGGGTATGGAAAATTTAGAAGGTTAAAGAATTACTGCTTCAATTTTTCAGTTAAAAAAAATCAGGAAGCTCTGTTCATTCAGGCTATGCACCATGTGCACAGTCAAGAATTAGCAGAAAACCTCTGCATTTACAAACACTTTGTGCTATAAAAAGTAATTTTTAAAAAGCCACTTGTGTGTGTGTGTGTATATATATATATTTAAAGCCAAGGTTTTGATACTTTTTTACAAGAACTGCAAGAGAAAACAGATACCTGTCCAAACCGTATACTTTTAAAATAGCATTTTTTTTTCCATACAAGCTGTTGTTAATTTGGGGGTAAAATGCTGGTTTGCAAACTTCATCAAATTGTTCCCAAGTGGATTTTCCTTGTTTGTCTTCCCCCACCAACCCTCAAGTTACCATATTCGATGTAAGAATCAGGCATGTTAGAATGTTGTGTCACACTAACCAGTTCTGCTCTTTTTGTCTTTTCATTCAAGTTCCATTAGCTTCTGTACGCGGTGCCCTTTGCAGTCTGGTGTCTCTTCCAGAGGCAAGGGGGCTGAAGATGGCGTGCTGCATCTCACTAGCTGTACTAACATAATCTTGGTAAACTGAAAACCAAATGTGGACATTTGTAAAATCAGTGCACTGTTTCTAGAGAGAGATTAAATTCATTTTTAAAAAATCTTTAAGTATTGTTTCATTGTAATACTTTAATGAGCGGGAGTGAACTGAGTCCCTAATGTGTACCAGTATTCTACATACATTATCTCAATCTTTGTCAACAATTCAGTGAGGTAAATACTATCAATACTATCCACTCCCATTTTATAGATGAGAAAATGGGTGAAGTAACTGCCCAAAGTCACAAGGTTATTTTTAGTGCCCCCTAAGATCAATTGTAACGTAGCATTCTCTGCCTAAATTTTCCTTCTCTGCCTCTATATGACTAACTCCTATTTGTTCTTGAGTACTCCACTTAGGTAATGCCTCCTCCAGGAAGCCTTCCCTTCTCTCTAAGACTAGGTTAGATAACTCACCTCAGTACTTCTATAACAATTTTTGCCTACTTGCATCCCAATACTTCTGCCCTACCATTCATTCCCATGCCATTGGGGTTGCTTTTGCCAAGGTCATCCAGGACCTCCTCGATTATAAATCTGATAAACATTTTCAGTCTTGATCTTTCTTGACCTGGAAGCAGTAGTTAACACTGTTAGCCACTCTTTTCTTGGAATACTCTTATTTTGGCTTCCATGATACCATGTTCGTGGTTTTTCTCCTATCTCTCTGGCCACATCTTCGTCTCCTTTGCCCACCCTTTAAATTATGGTATTCCACTTCAAATCCATGCACTTTTCTATCTCCTTTACTTTTTTTTTTTTTTTTTTTTAAAGAGACAGGGTCGCACTCTGTTACCCAGACTGGAGTACAGTGGTAGGATCATAGCTCACTGCAACCTTAAACTCCTGGGCTTAAAGCAATCCTCCTGCCTCAGCCTCCTGAGTAGCTGGGACTACAGGCACATGCCACAATGCCTGGATAATTATTTTGCTTGCCTTTTTTTTTTTTTTTCTTTTTTTCTTTTTTTGACAAGGTCTCTTTCTCTGTTGCCCAGGCTGGAGTACAACGGCATGATCTCAGCTCACTGCAACCTCCGCCTCTTGGGTTCAAGCAATTATCCTGTCTCAGCCTCCCGAGTAGCTGGGGCTACAGGCGCATGCCACCCTGCCCAGCTAATAGATTACTTTAACTACTTATCTGAATGTCATACGTCTAGTCTTTTCATTTTCCAATCTAACCCACAACACTGCAGCCAAAGTGTCTTTCTAAAGTGCCGTAGATGTATCACCACCACTTATTTCCACTTTCCTGTTTAAAGCCCTTCAACTGCTTTGCTGGCACTAAAATTCAATATTCTTGGGTGTGCCCAAACTCTTTTAATATGGTTTATAAAGCCCTTCATGATTCAGCTTCTGCCCCATCTCCAGCCTCATCACTCACTGCTCTATATTCTAATCATACAGTTCTGGGCCTCTGTCTGGAACATTTCCTTCAGGAACATTTCCTTCAGGAACATTTCCCTAAGGACCCTACACTGTATTAGGAGTCACCTCATGTGCTTCCATAGTACTCTGTGCTTCCTTTACTGGAAATCTTATCCTTACATTGTAATTGCTTGTATGCTCCTTAACTTCCTCCTCTGCAAGCTCTGTAAAGAACTGTCTTGCTCAACATTGTATCCTCTCTCTCTGCACATGACACTCAGTGGATGCTCAATAAATGATGCTGAATGCAGGCACGGCAGACACACACAGACCATGCTCTTTCAGTTACACCACGTCTCATATCCAGAAACCTGGATTACTTTACAGCCTGACTGGAGTTGTGTGTCCTTTAAATTTCTCCCCAGATTCACTTATGATTTTTATAATTTTACTCCTGGAAAATAACCTTGTAGCAATTGCTTAATCCCTCTACACACTTAACTCTAATTACCACCTCAAAATTGTTGTGATGATTCGAAAAACAAGCACAGGTAATCCCATTCAGCCTAGGAGCTGACATTTATTAGGTGCTTGATGGTTCCCTTTTCTCTTTTTTTTTTTTTTTTAGATAGGGTCTTCCTTCGTCACCCAGGCTGGAGTGTAGTGGTGTGATCATGGTTCGCTGCAGCCTTGACCTCCCAGGCTCAAATTATCCTCCTACCTCAGCCTCCCAAGTAGTTGGGACTACAGGTGTGCACCACCACACCTACCTAATTTTTAAATTTTTTGTAGAGACAAAGTCTCCCTATGTTACCCAAGCTGGTCTCAAACTTCTGGGCTCAAGTGATCCTTCTGCCTCAGCCTCCCAAACTGCTGGGATTACAAGTGTGAGCCACTGTGTCTAGCCCCCTTCTCTTTATACAGTTCCCTTGTTACCACCAATATGCGGTGTTTTGTAATAAAAATGTCATGGTTTTATAGCAATTTACAGTTTCCGAGACATTCTTTCTTATAACAGTTCTGCTAGGTGTACGTTTTTATGCTCATTTTAAAGAGAAGGAAACTCTGAAGTCTAAAAAGTTGAGTCAGTTCACCTTTGGTTACAATGAGTCATTGTTAAAACAAAAGATTATTTTAACCAGTGTCCAATGTTTTTTTTCCCCCACCACACCTACTCTACACTCTGCTGCTAATGCTTTTTCAGGGAGAAAAGGACTCATTGTTAAGACTGGGGGCCATGCACGGTGGCTCATGCCTGTAATCCCAGCACTTTGGAAGGCTGAGGTGGATGGATCGCCTGAGGTCAGGAGTTTGAGACCAGCCTGGCCAACATGGTGAAACCCTGTCTCTACTAAAAATACAAAAATTAGCTGGATGTGGTGGCACGTGCCTGTAGTCTCAACTACTTGGGAGGCTAAGGCAGGAGAATCACTTGAACCCAGGAGGTGGAGGTTGCGGTGAACTGAGAACCAGCCGTTGCACTCTAGCCTGGGCAACAAGAGCAAAACTCTGTCTCAAAAAAAAAAAAAAAAAAGACTGGGGGTAGGAATCAGAGATTGCTGTCCCGACTTACAGAATCTTATACTGTTCTAGTTGCCAGGCCCCAAGAATGATGTCATCTCAGCACTGTCTCTAGAACCATTCATTCTCTCTAAGTGTGGAACTTAGACGAGTGAGAGCAGGCTCCTATTAAATAATTATGATCTTGATTGCTCTGGCTCTACTCAACTGTAAATTTTTTCCAGAGCCAGAATGGCTTCACAGAGGACAACTTTGCCCTGAAAAGAGTCTCTTTGGTCAGTGGTCCTCAACTCTGACTCAACTGAGAGCTTTACAAAGAGTACCAATGCCCAGTTCCAGCGCTGGAGATTTTAATTGGCTTGGGGTAGAGCCCTGGCATCAGTATTTTTAGAGGCTCCCCAGGTAATTCCAATGTGCAGCCAGGCTGAGAATCACTGCTCGGTAAGTGGGATGACTGGGGAGTGGGAGATCAAATACTCTAACTTCTCACAGCACCTATTCTAGAGATCAGTGGGGCAGAAAGATAGAAATAAAAGGTGGAAAAGGACGAAATGGGTAAGTGTGGGTGAACTAGTTCCAGGGAAACGGCAATCTCCACTGTGGATTCAGGGAAGGCGTCACTGAGGAGGGCTTTCTTAATAGTTCAGGTCAATGGAAGCCATCTTGAGGCACACACATCGTGCGCGGCATCCTCCGGGAAGGTCGGGTCATTTCACCCCATTTTACTGCCGAGATGACCTAGGTCCAGAGACGGTAAAGAGCGGTGTACGACTCACACAAGTCGGGGGTCCTGTGAACTGAGGTTGAGCCTGGCGGGCGCAAGGCTCGGGGTGTTCGGTCCGAGATCTTTAAGCGAAGTCACCAGACCTCGCGTTCAAAGCCCAGAGGTAGGCAGGCGGCTGGCTCTCGGCCTCAGGCCTGGAGAGAACCCAGCGGGTACCAACCTCAACCTCGCTCCCGCGTCCAGGTGGAGAGGCGGAGCTGTTTGGCCCCGCCTCCGGGTTAAACAAATTCCGTTACCTCCTAGGCGTGAGGGGGTGTGGCAGTCTTGTTGTCACTTCCGGACGAATAGGTTAGCTAGAAGGAACCCCTCCATTACGCGACGGCGTAATCTGACGTCACTTCCGCGCGCCGCCGCAAACGTCAGTGTCGGGCGCAGACCGTAGCAGTGCGGCTTGCTGTTGGAAGTTCAGGCTTGGTTGTCTTTTGGGAGTCATGGAGAGTGACTTTTATCTGCGTTACTACGTGGGGCACAAGGGCAAATTCGGCCACGAGTTCCTGGAGTTTGAGTTCCGACCGGACGGTAAAAGCAGCCTGCCGCCTGCCGGGAGCGGGACCAGGCCTTGGGGCGGGCGAGTGGGGAGGCCGAGGGTCGGAAATCTGTGGGGAACTAGAGGAGGAAGGGGCTGAGACCTGTGCAGTGCGGATCTGAAAGGAGCGCCACTGTGTCTGCTCCACGGCGCCGTTTTATCCATACAACAAACGTTGGCTGAACGCCCACTGTGTGCCAGGCTCTGTTCCACTCTTTGGGGGTACGACAGCGAAGATAGACAAACTTCCTCTCTCGTGGAACTTGTGTTTTACTGCTGGAAGAGAGATCATAAAAAGATGATTCCGGATAGCAGTGAGTGGTCAGAAAATATGGTAGAATAATCGCTGGATGGGCTGCTTTTAGATAGGTTGGCC
>NW_012101365.1:2813411-2814432 GCF_000951045.1 Mandrillus leucophaeus | reverse complement strand
TGCGGCTTGCTGTTGGAAGTTCAGGCTCGGTTGTCTTTTGGGAGCCATGGAGAGTGACTTTTATCTGCGTTACTACGTGGGGCACAAGGGCAAATTCGGCCACGAGTTCCTGGAGTTTGAGTTCCGACCGGACGGTAAAAGCAGCCTGCCGCCCGCCGGGAGCGGGACCAGGCCTTGGGGCGGGCGAGTGGGGAGGCCGAGGGTCGGAAATCTGTGGGGAACTAGAGGAGGAAGGGGCTGAGACCTGTGCAGTGCGGATCTGAAAGGAGCGCCACTGTGTCTGCTCCACGGCGTCGTTTTATCCATACAACAAACGTTGGCTGAACGCCCGCCCACTGTGTGCCAGGCTCTGTTCCACTCTTTGGGGATACGACAGCGAAGATAGACAAACTTCCTCTCTCGTGGAACTTGTGTTTTACTGCTGGGAGAGAGATCATAAAAAGATGATTCCGGATAGCAGTGAGTGGTCAGAAAATATGGTAGAATAATCGCTGGATGGGCTGCTTTTAGATAGGTTGGCCATTAGAGAGCTCTAATGGTATATTGCAGCTGAGCCCTAATTAGCAAGAAGGACCCAGCCTTGTGAAGCTCACAAGGAAGACCATTCTACCCAAAGGGAATACCAGAAGTCAAGGCTGCAGGGCGGGAATGAGCTTAGGCATGTCTCAGGTGGTCAGTGTGATTGAAGAGTGGTGAGCTGGGAGATGGCAGGAGATGATGTCGGATAGGTAGTAGGAGCCGCACCTTGTAGATCTTTATAGACCATGGTAAAGAGTTTGGACTTGGAAGGCTTTTTTTTTTTTTTTTTTTGAGACGGGTTTCGCTCTTTTTGCCCAGGCTGTAATGCTATGGCGTGATCTCGGATCATTGCAACCTCCGCCTCCCGAGTTAAAGCGATTCTCCTGCCTCAGCCTCCCGAGTAGCTGGTATTACAGGCACCCACCACCACGCCCGGCTAATTTTGTATTTTTAGTAGAGACAGGGTTTCACCAGGTTGGCCAGGCTGGTCTCGAACTTCTGA
>NW_012101365.1:2811008-2813361 GCF_000951045.1 Mandrillus leucophaeus | reverse complement strand
GTATTAGGTGTTGTGGTAAAAAGAAACAGAGGAGACTTGCAGCAGAGAAGGGGCACCTAGCCAAGCCTGAGGGTCAGAGGAGGCTTCCTACATAAAATGATGGGAGGAGGGGATGTGAGGTATTGGTTAGGAGACCAAGAAGAGTCAAGAAGGCATTTTAGACAGCATGCAAAGAGGCTGAAAACCAAAAAGTGCTTGGGATGTTTCAGGCAGAAACCAAGTTGTTCGACTCCAGCTGTGTGAGAGAAGAATATTGCAGGAGTGAGGCTGGAAAAGCAGGCAGGGGCTTTGCTTAGCCGTATGCCATGTTGAGGAGTTGGATTTTTTTTTTTTTTGAGATGGAGTCTTGCTCAGTCACCCAGGCTGGAGTGCAGTGGCGCGATCTGGGTTCACTACAAGCTCCGCCTCCCGGGTTCACGCCATTCTCCTGCCTCAGCCTCCCAGGTAGCTGGGACTACAGGCACCCGCCACCACGCCCGGCTAATTTTTTACATTTTTAGTAGAGACGGGGTTTCATCGTGTTAGCCAGGATGGTCTCGATCTCCTGACCTCGTGATCCGCCCGCCTCGGCCTCCCAAAGTGCTGGGATTACAGGCGTGAGCCACCGCGCCCGGCCGGATTTTAACCAGGAAGGCAGCAGAAAGCCATTGACTTTATCAAAGTATTAGAGTAACCTAATCTGATAGATCTGTTACCACATCACCTTGTCCACTGTATGGACAGTGAACTGAATGTGAAGAAACTTGAGGCAGAGAGACAGCACAGAGACTGTTGGAATAAATTCACTGGGCTCATCTCACATGTATGTCTTCTAGTCTACATGTCTTCTGTTTCCTTCTATCTTCTCCTCATCCCCACCATGTATTCACATTAACCTGTTAGACGCACACATGGACAAAGGGTCTTGTGTACCAAATGTGCTCAGTGATAAAAGCAACAACTTTTCCATCACAGAAATAGAGTGTGGCACACTCACATGATAATATATGTAAACAGCATCCTACAGTTTTCAAAATGTTTTCACAACTCATTTGAGCCTCAGGAGGTCCTATATGCTGGTAAGTTATCATTTACTCTGCCTGTTTTCAGGACATTCACCTGCAAAAATGTGATTCGACAAAGTCAGAAAAGAGCCTGCCTGTGTTTTTACCTCACCTGAGCTGCTTTTTGCAGTAGTTGAGTGTTAGCTGTATATTTGGCTGTTTAAGCCTGAAGTGAAGAACTGAAAGACTAGTATTGTTGAACTACCTTAAGAGTAAATAATAAATGTCTTAGACACTTTGAGCAAGTTGGATACATTTTAGGCAACTGCCGATAGTCTTGGTATGGCATTGATGCTTTATTCATGTTTTTATTATATGTTGAATTTGGCTTTTGTCCCCACAGGGAAGTTAAGATATGCCAACAACAGCAATTACAAGAATGATGTCATGATCAGAAAAGAGGTATGCCTTCTGAGAGGCCTTCATTTTCTACATTTCAGCTTTTTGTCTTGCATTGTTTTTGTTGTATCTAGTAGTATTGAAAGGTAAAGAACAGGGAGAGAGACACATGTCTGTAGACAGCTTCTGGATTATTTCCCAAATCATCTTTTAGTTGGGATTTTTTTATTTTACAATGTGGAATCAATTACTGGTAACCATTGACATACCTTGGTTTGAACCCTGAGTCTGCTGCTTACTACCTCATGTGACTGTGGGCAAGTTCCTGGCTGAACTTGATTAAGTCTCTGTTTCTTCACCTGCAAAAACAGGGAAAATGAAAGCTACCTCCCACTCCCAAGTGCTGTCATAAAATTAAATGTGTTATACTTAAAGTGCTCTGTATATTCCCTGGCACATAGTACACAATGGAGAGCTATTTAATTTGCATCTGAGTGGGAAAGGGAGCATGGGAAAGCAGTTGATATCATTGAATGCATGTTAGATGTCAGGCATGGCATCTTATTTAACCCTGATTATAAGCCCATGTGATGGGGGAGGGTATTATAGCCCCCTTACAAATAAGAAAATAAAGGCCCAGATATTAATTATGAGACTTGTTCAGAGTTACCCCTGCTAGTAAGAGATACAGCAGGAATTCCCAATTAAAGGAATTCCCCAGTAAAGTTTGTATTCTCCTCTCTGTGATTTCTACTACATCATTAAGGCTTCGTCAAAGCTACTCTTTTAACCACTCTGCTGCCTTTGAAAATGTCTTAGCATATATTTTTCATACTGTTGTTTTAGCTATCAGTTTTATGCTTATTCACACATGTCAACATCCTCACTATTTTTTTACACAGGCATATCTTTTCAAATACATTTTGCTCCTCAGGAGCGTATTACCTAGTTAAGAATAACTGGCCGGGCGC
>NW_012101365.1:2805735-2810958 GCF_000951045.1 Mandrillus leucophaeus | reverse complement strand
TTGTTGAACTACCTTAAGAGTAAATAATAAATGTCTTAGACACTTTGAGCAAGTTGGATACATTTTAGGCAACTGCCGATAGTCTTGGTATGGCATTGATGCTTTATTCATGTTTTTATTATATGTTGAATTTGGCTTTTGTCCCCACAGGGAAGTTAAGATATGCCAACAACAGCAATTACAAGAATGATGTCATGATCAGAAAAGAGGTATGCCTTCTGAGAGGCCTTCATTTTCTACATTTCAGCTTTTTGTCTTGCATTGTTTTTGTTGTATCTAGTAGTATTGAAAGGTAAAGAACAGGGAGAGAGACACATGTCTGTAGACAGCTTCTGGATTATTTCCCAAATCATCTTTTAGTTGGGATTTTTTTATTTTACAATGTGGAATCAATTACTGGTAACCATTGACATACCTTGGTTTGAACCCTGAGTCTGCTGCTTACTACCTCATGTGACTGTGGGCAAGTTCCTGGCTGAACTTGATTAAGTCTCTGTTTCTTCACCTGCAAAAACAGGGAAAATGAAAGCTACCTCCCACTCCCAAGTGCTGTCATAAAATTAAATGTGTTATACTTAAAGTGCTCTGTATATTCCCTGGCACATAGTACACAATGGAGAGCTATTTAATTTGCATCTGAGTGGGAAAGGGAGCATGGGAAAGCAGTTGATATCATTGAATGCATGTTAGATGTCAGGCATGGCATCTTATTTAACCCTGATTATAAGCCCATGTGATGGGGGAGGGTATTATAGCCCCCTTACAAATAAGAAAATAAAGGCCCAGATATTAATTATGAGACTTGTTCAGAGTTACCCCTGCTAGTAAGAGATACAGCAGGAATTCCCAATTAAAGGAATTCCCCAGTAAAGTTTGTATTCTCCTCTCTGTGATTTCTACTACATCATTAAGGCTTCCTCAAAGCTACTCTTTTAACCACTCTGCTGCCTTTGAAAATGTCTTAGCATATATTTTTCATACTGTTGTTTTAGCTATCAGTTTTATGCTTATTCACACATGTCAACATCCTCACTATTTTTTTACACAGGCATATCTTTTCAAATACATTTTGCTCCTCAGGAGCGTATTACCTAGTTAAGAATAACTGGCCGGGCGCGGTGGCTCACGCCTGTAATCCCAGCACTTTGGGAGGCCAAGGTGGGCGGATCACGAGGTCAGGAGATCGAGACCATCCTGGCTAACACGGTGAAACCCCGTCTGTACTGAAAACACAAAAAAATATAGCCGTGGTGGTGGGTGCCAGTAGTCCCAGCTATTCAGGAGGCAGAGCTTGCAGTGAGTTGAGATTGCACCACTGCACCCCAGCCTGGGCCACAGAGTGAGACTCCGTCTCAAAAAAAAAATAAACCAGGGCATGTAGGTGTTGCTGTCTTTCTTGTTTTGCTATAACAAAATACCTGAGACTGGGTAATTTTTAAGCCGTAAAAATATATTTCTCACAGTTTTGGAGGCTGGGAAGTCCAAGATCAAGGCACTGGCAGGTTCAGTGTTTAGTGAGGGCCCAGTCTCTGCTTCCACAACTGTGCCTTGTTTTTGCATCCTCCAGAAGGGATGAATGCAGTGTTCTCATATGGTGAAAGAACAAGCAAGGGGCCAGCTAGTTCTCTTAAGCTGTCTCCTAAGGCACTAATCCTATCCATGGGGGCTCTGCCCTCAAGGCCCCATCAACTGTTAAAGGCCCTATCGATTAACACTGTTGCATTGGGGATTAATTTCAACATGAATTTTGGAGGAGACACAAAAATTCAAACCATAGCGGGGGGCATTCACAGTTCTGTTTTGGGTTTCTTTGTGAGTTGGCTGTGTGGACAGGCAGAAGGGCCATGTGAACATGATGTACCAGGAGGTAGTAACAGCTAGATGGGGGACTGAGGTGCAGTTTATTAGATACTTCTGACCCTGTCCCTCACCTGCATCATGCCGAGGTTGAGCATGAATGTCTTCCCACTTAAGGAGATGCCAGAAATAAGTCTGCAGGAACAGTTATTTTTATCTTCCATCACTGTCTGAGTCAAAGCACTGCTTAAGGATACAACATACATTTTGTCTTTTAACTTGCTTTCAGGCTTATGTACATAAAAGCGTGATGGAGGAACTGAAGAGAATAATCGATGACAGTGAAATTACCAAAGAGGATGATGCATTGTGGCCTCCTCCTGACCGAGTGGGCCGGCAGGTATGTTTTATTGATTATCCTGTAGTGCAGAAATCTTACAAATAAGATGAGGTTTAGTGCTCTGTATATGGTAGTGAAACTGTGTGCATGTGTGTGTGATGGTGGTGGTGGTGGTGGTGGTCAGCCCTGCAGAAAGCAGATTGCCAGCACCTTGGTCTAAGGAAGCATTAATCCCACAGGAAGGAACAGAGAGAACAAGTGCTGCTGGCCACGAAGAACCCAGCCTTGAATTTCTTCTTAGGACCCCCCACACTCCCTCCTCCACTTAAAGCTTTTGCTGCCTATCTCATTTACTAACTACTATGGACAAAGCATTGTGGAGATACAAAGAGAAATAGAACATGATTATTTCACCAATCTAATGAAAGGAAAATCATACAAATAATTCAGTATATGTATTTAAATTCATGTGTATTTATATACATATATATTCATTCCGAGCACCGTTTTGTTAACTAAAAAATAAAAGCCACTATCATATTGAACTGAATTAACAGAAAAGGTATTTTCACTCTGACTGCTACCATCCTAATCCAGACTTCTGGACTTCTAATAGGTTCCCTTGTTTTTCCTCTTGTTCCATACCATCCATTTTTCTATCCTGAAAGCCAATGTAATTTTTTTTTTTTTCGAGACAGAGTCTCGCTCTGTCGCCCAGACTGGAGTGCAGTGGCATGATCTCAGCTCACTGCAACCTCCACCTCCTGGGTTCAAGTGATTCTCCTGCCTCAGCCTCCCGAGTAGCTGGGATTATAGGCACACACCACCATGCCCAGCTAATTTTTGTATTTTTAGTAGAGGTAGGGTTTCACCATGTTGGCCAGGCTGGTCTTGAACTCCTGACCTCAGGTGATCCGCCCACCTTGCCCTCCCAAAGTGCTGTGATTACAGGCGTGAGCTGCCGCGCCTGACCAGTGTGATCTTTAAAAATGTAAATTTGCTTATGTATTCCACTGATTTAAACTCCAATGGCTTCCCACTGTACTTAAAATTTAAACTCCCACCTTATCTTTTACCATGCTTCCAGTCTGTCATGGTGTTCAAACCTTACTAGCTTCATTTCTGTTCCTCAGAAATACCTAGGTGGTTCTTACTTCAGGGCCTTGGCACTTGCCACATTCTGCCTAAAATATTCTTCCTTTAACTCTGTACAAGACTCTCTCTATTATTGAGGTCTTCAAAAGTCGGTTCCTCAGTGATATCTTGCCTGTCCATTCAATCTAAGAAGTCTCTTCCCATCATTAAGAAAAAGATCTGTTGTGCTGTCTTTGTGTGTGTGTGTGTGTGTGTGTGTGTGTGTGTTTCTTTTTGCTTTCAGTTTCATCACAATATGTGTTGTCTTTGTAGCACTTATTGTCTAAAATTGTCTTACTTGCTTTTCAATTTTTTCACTGCTATATCTCCAGTGACTAAAATAGTGCCCATGTATAGTAAAAGCCCAATAATAATTTGTTAAATTAATATGAAAACCCATATAAACTCATGCCTAATAACCTCAAAATGATGGACCAACCCTTCAAGAAGAGTTTTTTTAAAAAATCCTACCCTCAGTACTTACTAAAGTTAACTTTAATTTATGTTCAAGGAGTCTCAGTAATATCATATATATGTATTTTGCTTTACCATTTATAAAATTTTTATTTCTGTTGGCTCGTTCAACCATGACAACAATTCTGTGAAGAGGGAAGGGCATATTCCTTTATACCAGCAATAAGCCATTGGTACTGTAATTAAAATCAATCCCATTAATAATTACAAGAAAAGTTAATAAAGAACTTGGGAATGCATTTAACAAGATGTACAAAACTTGAAAGGGCTTTATAGAAGGACAAAAATATGTATCGTTTTTGTGGATGGGAAGATTCAGTATCATATAGATGTCAGTTTTCAACAAAGTAATTTATAAATTCACTCTTAATTCAAATAAAAATCGCAGTAGGGTTTTTTCCCCTTAAAATCAAATAGAATAAGCATTAAATTCATGGAAAATCAGAGGCAAGAGTAGCCAAAATAATACTGGAGATTGCTTATAAAACTGTGGTCATTTATAGTATGATATTGCCTCGGGAATTGACAGCTAAACCAATGGAACAGCATAGACAGCCCAGAAACCAACTTATGAATATATGGAAACTTGGAACAGCGTACTACAGAGGTGGACTTTCACATTAATGGGAAAAGAATGAGTTATTTAACAAATTGTACCAGGACAGCTGACAATATATTTATGGAATGTTTTTAAATTAGGCTATAGAAATCAAAAATTTTAAACAGAATATAGACTATCTTTTATTATTTATGGATAGAGAAGGAGTTTTTAAAACTCCTTAAGGGGTAAGATTGGTAAATTTGACTTCTTTACAACTTAGGTTTGACAAAAGATGGCAAGATAAAGTTGAAAGATAAGCCATAGACTTGGAAGAAGGTATCTGCAAAACATAAAACTGGCAAGAGTTTTCTATCCAGAATATATAAAGAATTAGAAAGTAATAAAAAGACAGTCGCGTGGCAGAATGTGCAAAGGTTATGAATAACTTACAAGATCAAACAAGTGGCTAATAAATGTGAAAAGATTTACAGCTTCATTTGTAAAATGAAAGAACAACAGTGAGATACCATTTCAGACCCATTAGAATAACAACAGAAAAAATCTGCCGAGTTTAAAAAATGATACAAGAAAAGAGTGAGAGTAAAATTAGTATAATCGCGTTAGGGAGTAATTTTGTGGTATCTGGGAACATTTAAAATACTTTACTAGGAATTATATGGAGACATTTTCACATATGTATAAGGAGATGTATAGAAGAATATTCTTGCTACATTGTTTATAGGAACAAAAATTCAGAACTTAAGTTTATTTCAGTAGGGAAATGGAATACTATAGCATTTAAAATTAATGAGCTAGATCTGTGTAACTCAACATTGATAAATCTCAAAAACAATGTGGAATGAAAAATGCAAAAGGTATGTATAATATGACCATTTTTGTAAAAATTTTACAACACACTACCACGTCTAGGCCAGGC
>NW_012101365.1:2800493-2804394 GCF_000951045.1 Mandrillus leucophaeus | reverse complement strand
AAAATAGTACATAGGCTGGGCGCAGTGACTCATGCCTGTAATCCCAGCACTTGGGAGGCCGAGGCAGGCGGATCATCTGAGGTCAGGAGTTCGAGACCAGCCTGGCCAACATGGTGAAACCCTGTCTCTATTAAAAATACAAAAAAATCCATCCTGGCTAACATGGTGAAACCCCGTCTCTACTAAAAATACAAAAAAAATTAGCAGGGCGTGGTGGCAGGCGCCTGTAGTCCCAGCCACTCAGGAGGCTGAGGCGGGAGAATCACTTGAACCTGGGAGGCAGAGGTTGCAGTGACCCGAGATCATGCCAGTGCACTCCAGCCTGGGCAACAGAACGAGACTGTCTCAGGGAAAAAAAAAAAAAAAAAGACCTACGTAGATTTTTCCAAATCTGAGAAATGGTAGAGCCTTGAGGGTACAACTTCTTTTAAATATGAGCTGTATTTATCTCTTGTTTCTAGTGTCCAGCACAGTTCAGTGCTCAGAATGAACTGCCCTTGTTTTTGTGACCGTCTGTAGTCAAGTTTGTGTGATTTGGCAAATGATTAATCCTTCTGTGTGTTTGATGAATAAGCCAATTCTACTTAGATTTTCTAAAATGTTTCTAGGAGCTTGAAATCGTCATTGGAGATGAACACATTTCTTTTACAACATCAAAAATTGGTTCCCTTATTGATGTCAATCAATCCAAGTAAGTGTGCATGATCTTTACATCCAGTTGTGTCTGTTTTGGAGCAGTTTGGTAAGAAACCTTAACCAAATTGGGACCATTATGGGAAGATCTGGGGCAAATGCAAAATGCAGGTGGGCAGCTTTGTCCTCCTTGTTAGGGAGGGACCCCAAATTATTTTTGAAAACTTGCTCCTATTACTTTTGGTGTTTCATTCGGCCATTGCTACTGCATTCTTCTTGTTGACACACACATACAGATTAATGCATAGGAGCAGCCAGAACAAAAAATGGAATATGCCTAAAGAGTGCTCATGATAAACTGTAGAGTTACCGAGTCTGAATAGCTTTCTCAGTGTGACTGTTCAGACTGGCACATCTTAAAATCTGACTTCAGTGAAACTTGACATTTTTTAGGATCTAAATTTTATTTGATTTTAAATTTATTATTATTATTTTGAGATGGAGTTTCACACTGTCGCCTGGGCTGGAGTGCAGTGGCGCAATCTCAGCTCACTGCAACCTCCGCCTCCTGGGTTCAAGTGATTCTCCTGCCTCAGCCTCCCAAGTAGCTTGGACTACAGGCACCTGGCACCACACCTGGCTAACTTTTTTGTATTTTTAGTAGAGACGGGGTTTCACCATGTTGGCCAGGCTGGTCTCGAACTCCCAACCTCAGGTGATCTGCCTGCCTCGGCCTCCCAAAGTGCTGGAATTACAGGCGTGAGCCACCATGCCTGGCCTTAAATTTATTATTTTTTACAAAAGCATTGGTTTGTTGAAAAGGGATAAAAATTTTAAAATTCATTTTGTCAGTGGGGTAGATTATCAAGTTGAGGCGTGAACCTATGTACTACAAAGAATCCTTAGAATTTGGCAACTTCTTTGGCTCTTAAGTTTTGAGGATTCAGGATTAGATACGGCTCACTTTTAGCAAATGTTGGGCATGACTGTCTTCCTTTGGACACTCTTCCTTCTTCTTAGCCAGTAATGCCACAGTAATCTTCAACCTCTTGGTCCTGCTTAGTACTACTACTTTTTTAAAAAGTGTTCCTAACTCTGAAAGTAATACATGCTCATTGTAGAAAATACAGGGAAGGTAGAAAAGTAGAAAGGGGAAAGTCATCCACAGTCTTATCAATCAGACAACCCTTATTAATATCTTGCAGTGTTTCTTTTTAGTCTTTTTTTCTGTGCATTAATAGAATATATACTTTTTAAAAAGCATAAAAAATACAGTTGATTATTTTAATTATATTTTTTCACTTAATGTAAGCATTTCCCTATATTAAAAACTCAGCATATTTAAATTACCTCATAATATACCATTTTAATATATAGTCTTTTCCTTTTTTAGGGACACTTGATTGGTCAAAGTTTTAATGCCGTAATGCAAAGTTTTAATGTTCCTTTGCAAGGAACATCTTGATAGAGAAATCGCCAGTTTTATCTCAATGTTTTAAACTTTTTTTTTTTTCCTTTTGCATTTTAGGGATCCAGAAGGCTTACGAGTATTTTATTATCTTGTCCAGGACCTGAAGTGTTTGGTCTTCAGTCTTATTGGATTACACTTCAAGATTAAACCAATCTAGACTGAATATTGGTGTGGACATGGGGGAGTGGGTGGGAGTAGAAAATTTTGTGTATATCAGGGCAGTATTTTTTTATAAACTATAAATGATTGTCTTTAATAAATAAGTGATAAAATCCAATTTTTATTATTTTATAAAGATCTGAACATGTGAACTCTTCTCAATTACTTTGTAAAACACTAACATTCTATGTGAAGTATTGCCCCAAAATCAAGTCTAATCAACTTTCTAGATATAACTACCATTTTATAGGAAATAAGAGAATACAGGAACATGTTTTAAAAATACAGTGGGACTTCAGTCAGCCATATTGAGAAGAAATGGCAAATGATCTGGTTTCTTCAATAAATTACAAGGGAAACGGAATGGGAGCTTATAAAGGAGACTTAAGAGACACGTAATACAATGTTTGGACCCTATTTGGATAATGATTCAAAAAAATGTAAAATTAGACCAGATGTGGTGGCTTACACCTGTAATCCCAACACTTTGGGAGGCCGAAGCCAGCAGATCGCCTGAGGTCAGGAGTTCAAGACCTGCCTGGCTAACATGGTGAAACCCTGTCTCTACTAAAAACACAAACATTAGCTGGGCGTGGTGGCGTGAGCCTGTAATCCCAGCTACTTAGGAAGCTGAGTCAGGAAAGTTGCTTGGACCCGGGAGGCAGAGGCTTCAGTGAGCCAAGATCGTACCACTGCACTCCAGCCTGGGTGACAGAGCGAGACTCCATGTCAAAAAAAAAAAAAAAAAAGGTAGGATTAATACCATTAAAGAAATTTAACACTGGTTTGATGATTTAGGTATGAAATAGTATGGTGGTTGGAGTTTTTAAAATCAACTTTTATAGATACAAATATTTTAGGTTTTCATAGGTATTTCAGTGTGGGGGAAAATGCTTTGGTTTCTTACATGATACAGGATAAAATGTCTGGTCTCAGAAAAGTTTTCCATTAATCCATTTTAAAATCAGAATACCAACAGCCATTCAGGACCAAGGCCAAGTTGTATAGATAGTGTGGGAATTTGTTCAGCAGGTAGACCTGTAGACAACTTTTTCTTTCTGCTAAATTGTGTGGCTTAAGCACAGTACTGGTTGAACATACTGCTGAAAGGAACTGTACTGCTGAAAGGAACGTACTGCTGAAAGGAACTAGGTCTTAGCCTGATTTGAAGGGAAGTGATTAGCCTAAACTCACCCCACTAAAAACAGGCCAGCCTGGGACAAGGTCCCAAGTGTCCTGACTCCTGGACCCATTCTTTTTCCACCACACTCTACTCCTTCAAAGACTATGGGGCAAGTTAAGAACGGCACTGAGATGTCAGGGTTCCTGACTCCAGTGCACCTCCTCCTATAAGGGTACTTGGGGCAATGAAGCAAGTTGGTAGTAAAGTAGACATCAAAAAACGACACTCTAAAGAACTGACGGGACCTCAGGTGATAAGTCTTTTTTGTTTTGTTTTCTGAGGCAAAAAAGAACTTTAGTGTAGAAAAATATTCTTGGCTAGGTGCGGTGGCTCACCCTGTAATCCCAGCACTTTGGGAGTCTGAGGCGGATGGATCACCTGAGGTCAGGAGTTTGAGACCATCTTGGCCAACATGGTGAAACCCTATCTCTACTAAAAATAAAAGATTAGCCAGG
>NW_012101365.1:2796182-2799909 GCF_000951045.1 Mandrillus leucophaeus | reverse complement strand
ATCTCACCCAGGCTGGAGTTTAGTGGTGCAATCTTGGCTGACTGCAACCTCCACCTCCCAGGCTCAAGTGATCCTCCCACCTCAGGCTCCCAGGAAGCTGGGACCATAGGCATGTGCCACCATGCCCCACTAATTTTTTGTATTTTTAGTAGAAATGTGGTTTCGCCATGTTGCCCCAGCTGGTCTTGAACTCCTGAGCTCAAGCGATCCACCGGCCTTGGCCTCCCAAAGTGCTGGGATTATGAGCATAAGCCACTGTGCCTGGCCCCTATTTATATCTTATACTGTCTATGTTTTGAAAAGTTATTTTTGATAGGTTCATCTTTTAGTCTTGCTACTCAAGATATGAGTAGTAGTTTACACATAATTAGTGTTAAAATCTTTTGCATTTGTCTGTGTAGTTACTATTCCCAATGAGTTTTGTGCCATCAGATGATTTCTCATTGCTTGTTAACATCCTTTTCTTTCAGACTGAAGAACCCTCTTTAGCATTTCTTGAAGGACAGGTCTGGTGTGTTGACAAAATCCCTCAGCTTTTGTTTGTCTAGGAAGTCTTTATTTTTCCTTCATGTCTAAAGGATATTTTTGCTGGAAATACTATTCTAGGATAAATGTTTTTTTTCCTTCAGTACTTTAAATGTCATGCCACTCTCTCCTGGCCTGTAAGCTTTCCACTGAGAAGCCTGCTGCCAGATACATTGGAGCTTCTTTGTGTGTTGTTTCTTCTTTCTTGCTGCTTTTAGGATCCTTTCTTTATCTTTGACCTTTGGGAGTTTGATTATTAAATGACATGAGGTAGTCTTATTTGGGTTAAATCTGCTTGGTGTTCTATAACTTTCTTGTACTTGAATATTTATATATTTCTGTAGGTTCGGAAAGTTCTGTTATTATTCCTTTGAATAAACTTTCTATCCTAATTTCTCTCTACCTTCTCTTTAAGACCAGTAACTCTTAGATTTGTCCATTTGTGGCTATTGTAGGCGTGCTTCATCCTTTTTTATTATTTTTTCTTTCCATTCTTCTGTGTATTTTCAAATAGCCTGTCTTCAAGCTCACTAATTCTCTCTTCTGCTTGATCAGTTCTCATGTTGAGAGACCCTGGTGCATTCTTTGGTATATCAGTTGAATTTATCAGCTCCAGAATTTCTATTTGATTTTGAAAATTATCTCCATCTCTTTGTTAAATTTATCTGGCAGGATTCTGAGTTCCTTCTCTGTGCTATCTTGAATTTCACTGAACTTCCTCAGTGACAGTGAATTCTCTGTCTGAAAGGTCACATATCTCTGTCACTCTGGGATTGGTCACTCGTGCCTTATTTAGTTCATTTGGTTAGGTCATGTTTTCTTGGATGGTATTGATGTTTGTGAGTGTTGGTCAATGCAGAGCATTGAAAATTAGGTATTTATTGTAATTTTCACAGTTTGGGCTTATTTGTACCCATCCTTCTTCAAAAGGCTTTTCCAAGTACTCAAAGGGAAATGAGTGTTGTGATGTAAATATTTGGTCACTGCAGCTGTAACTGCATCAAGGGGCACCCCAAACCCAGAGATGCTGTGACTCTTGTAGACGCAGAGGTACTGCCTTGATGGTCTTGAGTAAGATCTGAGAGAATTCCCTGGATTACCAGGCAGAGTCTCTTGTTCTCTTCCCTTACTTTCAAATAAATGGTGTCTCTCTCCATGCTGAGCTGCCTGGAATTGGGAGAGGAGTGACACAAGCACCCCTGTGGCCACCACTGCTGGAACTGTGCTGTGTCAAACCTGAAGCTAGCACAGTAGTGGGTCTTGCCCAAGGCCCATGGTTACTATTGCCTGATTTTTGCTGATGTTTATTCAAAGCCCAAAGGCTCTTTAGTCAGCAGGTGGTGAATCCAGCCAGGCTTGTGTCTTACCCTTTGGGGTGACAGGTTCCCTTCTGGCCCACGGTGGGTTTAGAAATGCTATCCAGGAGCTAGGGCATGGAGTCCGGGCTGTAGAAACCTACTTGGTGCTTTATTTTACTGCAGCTGAGCTGGTACCCAAGTTGCAAGACCAAGTCCTTTTTACTCTTTCTTCTCTTTTCCTTAAGCAGAAGGAGTCTCTCCCTATGGCAACCATTGCTGGGAATGCACTGGGTCACACCTGAAGGCAGCACAGTACTGGGTGTTACTAATGTTTATTCAAGGCCCAACAGCTCTTTAGTCAGCGTGTGATGAATCCTACCAGGAGTGGGTCCTCTCCTTCAAAGCAGCGGGTTCCCTTCTGGCCCATAGTAGCTCCGGAAATATCTGGGAGATAGAGCCTGGCAAGGGGGGCTTCAGGACTCTGTGTGGTGTTTTATTCTACGGTGGCTGGGATGGTATCCAAGCTGTAAGACAAAGTCCTCTTTACTTTCCCCTCTCCTTTCCTCTAAGGGAAAGGAGTCTCTCCTGGAGCTGTGAGCTGTGCTGCCTGCGGTTGGGGTACTGGTGACATAAGTACTCCTTTGGTTCCCCAGCTGGTATCTCACTAGGCTGTGTGCACCCCAACTCCACCAGCTCTGAGCTCAGCACAGCACCAGGACTTGCCCAGGAACTGCTGTTTTTGTGGCCTAGACTGCCTTTCAAATTTATTTAGGACTCTGGATCACTTTAGCCAGTGGTGGTGCAGCTCGCCAGAACCTGACCACTGGGATGGATGATTCCCCTCTGGCTAGGGTTTCTCTAAGTGCTTCCTCTGTGGGCACTTGCTGAATTCTGCCCTGGGTTGCTTTCCACGGTGGCAGGGCAGCACTTGGTTCCAATGCAAAGTGCCATAAGCACATTCTCTCTCTGTGCCAGGCAGCCAGCTGCTGCCAGAGGATGAGGGAGGGGTGGTGGTAGCAATTCAAGACTGTCTTTCCTACCCTCTTCACTGCCTTATTCCTTTTTTTTCTTCTTCTTCTTCTTCTTTTTTGAGATAGAGTCTCACTCTGTCGCCCAGGCTGGAGTGTAATGGCACGAGCTCAGCTCACTGCAACCTCCACCTCCCGGGTTCAAACAATTCTCTTGCCTTAGCCTCCGGAGTAGCTGGGACTACAGGTGTGCACCACCATACTCGGCTAATTTTTGTATTTTAAGTAGAGACAGGGTTTCACTATGTTGGCCAGCCAGGTCTCAAACTCCTGACCTCAGGTGATCTGCCCGCCTCAGCCTCCCAAAGCACTGGGATTACAGGTGTGAGCCACCATGCCTGGCCATTGCCTTATATCTCGATGTGATGTTAAAACCAGGTACTGTGATTGCTACCTGAGTTTTGGTCCTCATGAAGGTGCTTTCTTGTGTGGATAGTTGTTCAGTTTGGTGTTCCTGCCAGGGAAGAGGAGGAGGAGGATCACTGGAGGGTTCTATCTGGCTATCTTGCTCTACCTCCTAGAAGAGTCTTGAATGTGCTGTTCCTTTTAACGTTAATCTCCACAGCTCCTGCATGGTCTCAATGTAGCCTGGATGGGAGGCCAGATAAAACAAAGTTCAATAAACGTATGACAGAAGGATAAACCAGGTGGGCTCCCAGAGAAAATCCACCTGAAGGGGAATGTCCATTCGCAGGGACCACAATGAAAAGGATGTGGACACAGGGTAACCTCTGGAGAGGGGCCTAGAAACCAGGTCTCTTGGGTGAAACAGGAAAGGGCAGTTTAAAGAAAGGCATCATCCCCAAATCTGATAAACCAATACACTCTGCTTTTTAAAGTGTATTGGTTTATCTTTATTTGGTAGTCTTGGAACTC
>NW_012101365.1:2775849-2795435 GCF_000951045.1 Mandrillus leucophaeus | reverse complement strand
GAGGGGAGCCGCCCGCCGCGGGGACACAGAGGGGAGGTGGCGAGGGTCTGAAACAGTGGGGGACACAGAGGGGAGGTGGCGAGGGTCTGGGAGGCAAGAGCTCGCGCCAGGAGGAGATGAAGCGAGTGGGTTCGCGCTGAAGGAGCAGGAAGCAGAAGGAATGTCTCCCTGTGGCACCCATGGCTGGGAATGCGGGAGGGTCGGGCCGGCGTGGAGCTGCGCAGGCACGGCTGACGCAGTTACTCTGGCCCTCCCCCTCAGAAAATCGCGCTGCAACTCAAAGCCACGCTGGAGAACATCACCAACCTCCGGCCCGTGGGCGAGGACTTCCGGTGGTACCTGAAGGTGCGGCCGGGGCGGGGCCCGGGGAGTGGCGGCCCGTCCTGATCTCAGTGCTGAACCGGAGCCTTGTCTCCGGCAGTATGAGAAAATATTTAACCAGGCACATTAAGTGTTCGGGGTTTTCCTAGTTAGAATTTTACGTTTACTTTTTATTAAAGTGTATTGGTTTATCTCTAATTGGCAGTCTTGGAAAGCTTCATTTTGTAGTTTTTCCCTGTGTTAAATGTTTCGTGGTCTGTAAACGGACACTAAGCGAAATGCTGCTTGAAGGGACGTTGTGATTATTTAATAAGGTGAATAGTTCGCCTTTCGTTTATTGATTTGGTTTTCTTTATTGTGAAATAGTTTAATTTTGTGCGTAGTCCACCCTTCCTTTTCCCTCCCACACTGGTAAAGCTGGTACCCTAGCGGCATGGTCTACAGAGGCCTCCCCTTCTCCAGCCGTCCGAGGCTCTTCACTGTTCCAGATCCCAGAGCTTCTGCTCTGTTTTCCTCCTGGTCAAAATCCCAGCATCCTTCTCTACCTCTCAAAAGCCCTGTTCTTCAGGAAGCTGCCTCCGGACTACTTTTATTTCCCAGGATTTTGAAGCCTGAATACGAGGGCTTACTTGGGAGAATCTGTTCTTTGGCTTCAAGAAGCCGAATCGAGTGAAGCAGACGGAAAAATAGAGTCACAACAGAGTGATAAATACACCAGTGACATACAGGGCCTGTGGGACCATAAAGCCAACCAAGCAGAGTGGGTGGGAGGCCTGCTGAGGCCATTTCTCTTTTTTTTTTTTTCTTAATTGACACATAAGAATTGTACATATTTATGGGGTATATGGTGATGCTGCGATATATGTAATATATAGTGATCAGATCAAGGTAGTTAGCATATTCATCTCAAACATGTATCGTTTCTTTGTGTTGGGAGCATTTAATATCCTAGCTATTTGAAACTGTTATTGTTAGCTATAGTCACCCTACAGTGCTATAGAACACTAGAACTTATTCTTCCCATGTAGGTGTAATTTTGTATCTTTTAACAAATCTCTCCCTATTTCCCCCCACCCCCATTGAAGCCATTTCTGCACCACAGATGCCTTGAATCCCTGGCCACACTGAGCACTTCATAGAGGAGGGTGGGCATGCCGGCATATTAAACAGCCTTACCTATCTACCCTTTGCCCAGAGATAGGTCTAGTTTTGTCCTTGCTGGGGCTGGTGTTAGGGATGAAGTGAGATTGCCAACGAGAAGGTAGGCCATGAGCCTGCCCACCTCCCACTGTTCTTACCCCTTCCTTGGTGTCTGCCCAGCTGAGCCAGCTGCTTTACTAACATTCTTTTTCCCCCAAAGATGAAATGTGGCAACTGTGGTGAGATTTCGGACAAGTGGCAGTACATCCGGCTGATGGTAACTGTTCCCCCCCCATCATAAACACTCACAAACACACATACACTTCTGGGCAGGGATTTGGGGAAACTGGCCTTCATCTCTCCAGTTCTTTGCTCCCTGCTTTTTGTGGTTTGGGAGGGCAGGTGTCAGTGTGATCAGCACTGGGTTCAACAGACATCTTTGAGATATGAGGCAGAGTTCAAAATCAAGGAGAAGCTCTTTTTTTATTTTCCTCAGGAAGCCTTCCCAGGAGTCTTGTCCTAGTAAGTTACCCTTTCTGGGTCTTGGTCTCTTTCAGTGGACAATAAATGGTGGGCTCAATCTCCTCAGGACCGTACATCTAATTCATATGTGACTGAAAGTTCTGTTTGCTTTTTGCCAGGACAGTGTGGCACTGAAGGGGGGCCGTGGCAGTGCTTCCATGGTCCAGAAGTGCAAGCTGTGTGCAAGAGAAAATTCCATCGGTAGGTCAGGCTGTGCATACTGAGTTCTGCCAGGGTGGCCCACAGGTTCCTGGCACCAGGCTGAAAGTAGACTCATGTTACCTGAGGGTGGAGTCAAGCCTAAGATGCCGACACCTGTGCAGCACGATCTTTTTCAGGGCCACATCTGGGCACCTGGCTGGGGCCAGGGCATGGACTCAAGTCAACTTTGTGTTCTCTTTTCTATTTCAGAGATATTAAGCAGCACCATCAAGCCTTACAATGTAAGTTTGTTGCTGTGGTGGCAGGGATGGTGGGGTTAAATCCTAACTGGAGTTAGTAGGTCTGGGTTCTAGAGTCATGCCTGCATCAGAGTGACCTGCCATAGGATATTCACTCATGAACTTAGTTCTTCTTTCCCTCAGTCATTTATTCACTGTACACTGAGTGCTTGGTATATTGCCTCTTGCAGTGTCTTCTTACAAGGGCTGGGCTGTGGGATCTCAGGGGACCTCTGACACAATCTAGCTGTTCAGTTTGCATCACTGAGAGCACTTGCCTTGTCTTCATTTTAGGGGACTAGCAAGCTTTCTCTGAAACCATAGGTGGGGTAGTCCTTTGGTGCATCCCATCCTTTATAGTATCAGTGTTGTTAGATAGTTATATGTTACTATGGAGCAAGTTAGCCCAAAGGTGAGGGAGGGAGTGTGTGCTTTGGGTCTGTTTGTTTAAGGAAAGCCAGTTATTTGTATTCACCTATTCCTTATTTGGTATTTATTTAAAGTGTCTTGAGTTGTGCCAAATTCTTGGCTTTGTCCTGAAGTTAAAGAGAAATGAAATGAGGACTTGCCCTCAAGTACATAATAGTCTAGTGGAAAATACAGACAAATAAGAATCGAACTAGGGCGCTAACAGAGAAATGCCTTACCAGTACCAGAGTCCGAGGCTCTTCACTATTCCAGATCCCAGAGCTTCTGCTCTGTTTTCCTCCTGGTCAAAATCCAGTCAGTGTGCAGGAAATTATTTTTACAGTGAATGACAGGATGAGGCTGAATGTGTGGTCATGGCACTTGTGGCCCCTAAGCCCATAGGTCAGGTAGGCATGAATTTCCTGGCCATCTACCCCGTAAGAGGTGTCCCCTCCACATACATAACCATTTCAACCGCTGTAAGTCAGCCCTCTCCCTTACTTAATGGCAGATAGTGAGCAAAAGGCTGTGGCTAAGTGTACTGGGTCTGTTTGGATGATCTAGAGACTTTGGAGCTTAACATTCTTGTTCATATTTTTGGTGTTGATAATTTTATTTACTATTATTGAGCACTGTGCTGGGCACTTTATATGCATTTCAAAATCTCACAATAAAATTGTAGAAGTTTCCTCGGCTGTATTTGACAATTTAGGAATCTTGGGCCCAGAGGGGAAGAGAGACAGAGCTTACCTTACATCCAGGCAGGCTGACCCCAGCATCCACACTCTTCTGCAGCCTCCATGTCTACTGTCTATAGAAAGCCTCATAGGGAGCAGGTGCCCAAGGCAGGCTTCTTCTAAGAAGGGGATGAGTTGTTCCTGGGTCTCATGGTAGGCCTCCAGGGGCAGTAAGTGCCCATTTGGTGGGAAGGAGAGGAGCCATGAGGTCATCTTGAGAGCTCTTTTGGGCCTACCTCTTCAACACACTTCCTTTCTAGGCTGAAGACAATGAGAACTTCAAGACAATAGTGGAGTTTGAGTGCAGGGGCCTTGAACCAGTTGATTTCCAGCCCCAGGTGTGTGTGTATCTTTCTGTGGAATCTCTGTCTTTGGGGAGGGGATGCGTGAAGTGACAGCCAGAACTTTGCTACCTACAGAGACCATGGACTAGACATTTCTCCTTTCTAGTGGTAGTAATAATTGTCCATTATTAAGTGGCTGCTGTATGCTTGGGCACACATGCTGTCATTTTCACATGTTACCACATTTGATCCTCATGGTAACCCTATGAATTTATTCATCCTGTTCTTCAGATGAGTAAGGAACTGAAGAGATGTTGCAGCTTGCTCAGGGTCACACAGTAAGCAATGGAGCTATAGTTTCAACCCAGGTCTATCTGACTTGAGCTGGTGCTTATCCCCCTTTATTTGTGCATGTTTCACCTCACAACAAATCTGTGAAGTAGGCAGAAGAGCAAATACTTCATGCCCATTTTATAAATAACTAAGGTCCAACCTGGGAAATGACATGCCCAGGGGCCTTCAGCAAACCTGGGGTAGTGGAAGGGATTATGCTGCACCTGCTGCCTTCTGGTCCAGGACTGTAATTCAGAGAAACCATCACTCTAGTTCTGAGGCAGCTGCCGGGTCCTGGAAGATCAGCAGTTATTCCAAGACAGGTGCTTGTACTGCATCTCTGTCCTCCATCCCAAAACTGTGAGAAGAGCCAGCAACCTGGCCAGCCCTCACTTATAGCCCAATGCCTCCTTTTGCCAAAACTGACTGGTACCTTCTTGTCCCCTGCAGGCTGGGTTTGCTGCTGAAGGTGTGGAGTCAGGGACAGTCTTCAGTGACATTGATTTGCAGGAGAAGGTATGAGACTTGGGGGCTCTGGGAGGTATTATAGGGCACCTGGTGGGAAATATTTTTTTGATGGACAAGGCTCATCAGTGGAAAGCCAACTTTGTATTTTTGTGCTTTTTGTTAGTGATTTTGCTGTTGAAATGGCCACAAGTATAGTGCTATAAGTGCTTTCTAATGTTCCTACATATGGAAAAGCTATGATGCCCCTTACAGAGAGAATACGTGTTAGATAAGCTTTATTCAGGCATGAGCTATAGTGCTGCTGGCTGTGAGTTCATGAATCAACAATATATATTAAGTAAGGTATCTTTAAACAGAAACACATAAAGTTAGATTATTGATTGGTTGATGAAAATATGACCAGAGGCTCATAGGAACCTAACCCTGTATTTCTCCAGGGAGTATTCATTCAGTATTCCCTAATTCAGTGTTTGTGGCGGCTTTATTGCACCTAACTACCATGAAGAACAAGAAAGAGTCTGTATTACTGGACGTATTACTACCCTGCAGATAAAAAAGCCTTGTGCTCACGCCTTGAAGGACAAAAACTTCATTTCATTTGCATAGCACCTAGTAACAGCAGCTAGCATTTACTGAGCTCTTATATGTGCCAGGCACTCACTATGCTGAGTGCTCTTATTTTATTTTGTTTTATTTTATTTTATTTTATTTTTTGAGACAGTCTCACTCTGTTGCCCAGGCTGGAGTGCAGTGACACAGTGTCAGCTCACTGCAACTTCTGCCTCCTGGGCTCAAGTGGTCCTCCTGCATCAGCCTCCCAAGTAGCTGGGATTACAGGTGCCTACCACCATTCCTGGCTATTTTTTGTATTTTTAGTAGAGATGGGGTTTCACCTTGTTGGCCAGGATGGTCTCGGACCCCTGACCTCAAATGATCCACCTGCCTTGGCCTCCCAAAGTGTGGGATTACAGGCATGAGCCACCACGTCCGGCTGCTGAGTTCTTTTAAATGTGTTACTTCATTTGATTCTTTCAACATTCAATATGAACTCCATTGTTGTCCTTTTTTTGTTTTTTTTTTAAATAGAAGACAGGACTCGGAGAAGAGGCTCAGAGAAGTTAAGTGATTTGCCCAGTCACACAACTGAAAGAGCTAGAATTCAGGCCTGAGTTATCTGGCTCTGTTGAGGGTCATACATGTTCATGATTATTTGCGTCAGAGCCTGAGCTGGGCCTTTTAAGTCCCAGTTCTCTGCTCTCCACACTGCTGCATTCTGCCTTGTGAGGCTCACATTGCCATTTTGTTTCCCAGGACTGGACTGACTATGATGAAAAGGCCCAGGAGTCTGTGGGAATCTACGAGGTCACCCACCAGTTTGTGAAGTGCTGATCCCTCTTCCTGCACAGTTGCCCTTACAAACTGAGAAAGGACAATGTACTCCAAGCAGCAGAGCCCACAGAGGCTGGTTCCTTTGCCCCTTGTCTCCTGGCGGCTATACCAAACCTTCACAGTCTGCATGCTGGACTTTATTACAGTTCCCCAAGCCCCATCAATAAAGCCCCTGTTCATGCTGCACTGGTGCATGAAGGTGAAGTAAGGAAGCAGCTACTCCCTCCGCAAATAAGAATTCGTGCAGCAGCAGTTCACTCCTTAGGAATATGAAGAGTATTTTTAAGGAGATGGTATCTCCCCAGTCAAGGGCAAGTTTACAGAGAGGAAACTGCGATCCCACCATCACTCAATGAGCCAGAAGCCAATGGTGACGTACTATTACCTGAACTTACTGAACTTGCTGTTGGAAAGATCTTTGTGAGGATTAGGAATTAGGTTAAAAAAAAATTAAGAACCATCTTCAAGCAAAAATTAAACTTTATTTCTGGCTTAAACAATAAATACACCGGAGTTAGTTTTCCAAACCTTTCCTCCTGATTAAATGCCCTTAAAACTGAAATCTCGTGTTATCTTTAGTTGTGATCTAGTCCCACGTGGAAATTACATGTTTAGCTTTAAAACCATGATTTTAAAGCTCAAACCTGTAGCTGGCTGCCTAGGCAGCTTATGATTAGTTTCACAGAATAGCACCCACTGGCTACACAGGCCCCAATTTTTTTTTCTTTTTTGTTTTTTTGAGACAGAGTCTCGCTCTGTTGCCCAGGCCGGAGTGCAGTGGTGCAATCTCAGCTCACTGCAACCTCCACTTCCTGGGTTCAAGCAATTCTGCTTCAGCCTCCCAAGTAGCTGGGATTATAGGCACATGCCACAACGCCCAGCTAGTTTTTGTATTTTTAGTAGAGATGAGGTTTCACCGTGTTGACCAGGTTGGTCTCAAACTCCTGACCTCAAGTGATCCACCCACCTCAGCCTCCCAAAGTGCTGGGATTACAGGCATACGCCACCATGCCCAGCCTCCCAGTTTTCATGATGAGGAAGTGATGGTAGCTTTTCATCTGCCAAGAAGTTAACTTTTGATGGATTTGCCTTCTAAGGCATCAAACATGTCTTCTAAGGCCTTCTCCACACATTGGAGAAACTCCCGGGCATTGCGGCCTGGGTAGGAAGAGACATTGCAGCCTATCCAGTTGCCATGAACAGCATATCCAACACCAAAGCCATCAGAGACCACGGGGGCAAAGCCCCCAAGGTTCACTGCTGGGCTGCTCAGCGTGCTCGTGGACAGGACATTGTGGTTTATCTGCCCGTATGCAGGGTCCAGGTAGAGCTCAGGCAAGATGATCCCTTTGGCTGCTGCCAGGTGCCGCAGAGCAAACAAATGTCGGTCAAAGCCCTGACCTGTGAGAAACAAAATGGAAAACCAGAGTCCAAGGACAGAAAAGGACCTCAGGAAAACCTCCCCACTTACCACATGGTAGGAATACCCATCACAGCATCCTTGAGAATGGGGGAAGACTCTGTCTACCTCTATGCCCACCACCAGCTGACTAACCTTCAGAACAGCTCAAGCTAGAATATTTCAAATTATTTAGAAAATGTATTATGTCATGTTATATTTAAAAATAGCTGTCAACAGCTGAGCTAAAAATGAACCTAAAAGGAAAGCACAATTTTAAAGATTTGAAATCAGTTTAGTCAGAGTCAAGACAGTACACGAAGAGAGCTATGGACTCAAAAACTACGATAAAACTGTAAGTCTGATTCAAGTGTAAAAGAGAAGATTGAGTCAGTGGAACAAAATGGAAAGTCTGTTTGACCAGGGTTCTAATCTCAGTCTTACTAATTTGCTGTGTAACCGGGCCAGTGGCTTGGTCTTCTCCTTATAAAATGGAGGAAGAGAAGACTAGAATGTCTGGGAGGTCCCCTTCACTTCCAGCACTTCATAGCAACATGAAAGGACAACTGTGACCCTCCAGGTCCTTTCCAGGTCTTGAATTTTATCAAAGAAAGGTAATGACAGATGACAACTGGGAAGAGTTTCTGAGATGACCTGTTTACAGAGAGCAGACACACTACAACTGAGGTGAAGTTCGTGGGGCCACAAGTTTAGAAATCCTACATTTTCAAAAGTCAGTCTGATAACCAATGAGTAACAGAAAAAGGAGACTGGGTGCAGCGGTGCACGCCTATAATCCTAGTGCTTTGGGAGGCCGAGGCAGGAGGATTGCTTGAGCCCAGGAGTTTGAGACCAGCCTGGGCAATGCAGTGGGACCTCATCTCTACAAAAAATTTTAAAAATTAGGCCCGGCGTGGTGGCTCACACCTGTAATCCCAGCACTTTGGGAGGGCGAGGCAGGTGGATCACGAGGTCAGGAGTTTAAGACCAGCCTGGCCAACACAGTGAAACCCCATCTCTACTGAAAATATAAAAATTAGCTGGGCATGGTGCTGTGAGCCTGTAGTCCCAGCTACTCAGGAGGCTGAGGCAGGAGAATTACCTGAACCCAGGAGGCAGAGGTTGCAGTGAGCCGAGATTGTGCCATTGTATTCCAGCCTGGGCAACAAATCCCATCAAAAAAAAATTATTAGCCAGGCATGGTGGTGCATGCCTGTAGTCCCAGCTACTTGGGAGACTGAGGCAGGAAGATTGTTTGAGCCAAGGAAGTTGACGCTGCAGTAAGCCATGATTGCACCACCGCACCCCAGCCTGGGTGACAGAATGAGACTGTGTCTCCAAAAAGGGCCAGGCGCGGTGGCTCATGTCTGTAATCCTAGCACTTTGGGAAGCCAAGGCGGGGGGATCACCTGAGGTCAGGAGTTAAAGACCAGCCTGGCCAAAATGGCAAAACCCCGTCTCTACCAAAAATACAAAAATTAGCCAGGCGTGGTGGGTGCCTATTATCCCAGCTACTCGGGAGGCAGAGGCAGGAGAATCGCTTGAACCTGGGGGCAGAGGTTGCAGTGAGCCAAGATCATGCCATTGCACTCCAGCCTGGATGAAGGAGGGAAACTGTCTCCAAAAAAAAAAGAATGACACGTCACAGCTCAGAGTGACCTTAAATGAGCACAAAGTCACATGCATTCCCCCACGCCTGCTTAGGAGGCAAGAATATTCTGATCCCTAGTGGCTAGTGTGGCTGTTCAGACTGCTAGGGTAGAAAAGAAAATTTATTTGGGGAGTTGGCGATGGATTAAACTTAGTGAAGGGGTAGAAATCAGATTTGGAGTAGAATATGACTTAGGCTTGCTTACTCAAGCACTGAGGACAAGACCCAAGGGCATGCTCCCCACCCCTGCCTCACCCATTGCTGCTTCTTTGGTCAGCTGGCCATGGTACTTGGAACATTCAACCATCATCTGTTGAAGCTCGCCAGCACTGTGCCTGGAGGGCTCCCTGACAAAGGCCTCAGAGCACCTCTTTGTATAGATGGAGGCCGGACGGATGGTCTCAGTGCGGCCGTGCTTGAATGCGGCAGTGCTACAGGACTCATAGGTGGCCACTGTCTGCCCGTACTGCCGCAGGAAGGCCATCTGGAAGGCCAACTGGGCAACTGCATCAGGACTCAGCTTCTGCTTCTTCAGGAATTCTTTGCCTCCCCTCTGAAACTGGAGGCAGTCGATAGTGAGGGTTTTCATGGTGGCATCAAACTTCTCCTTAGCAGCCGTGATGCCAGTCTTTAAGGCATCAGTCAGCTTGAAGTTGAGTTTCTGCACAGTGACAGTAGAGTCAGCAGTGGCTGGCTGGCTCTGTGGAGTGATGGCAGGGATCTGAGTGCTGTCTTTAAATACTTCATTAAAAAATCTGAGCACTGCCACACCATCACCCCAAGAGTGCTCAAAGTGGACGGCAGCAGAGCCATCCTTGGCGATAATGAGGTTAAAGGATTTATCAAACCAGCGGTTTGTGCCATCCCCATGCAGCATGTTGTGGGACAAGTGGACAAGGTCCTTAATGGGGAAGTCATCTAGGCAGAGGCAGAACACAGCCGAGTCCACTTTCCTCAGGCTCTCCTCATTGCCACTACTCATCAGCTTCTGCCTGAGCTCTGCCCAGATGTCTCGGTTCTCACTGGTCAGGTATGCCAGAGGAAACTCGGGGGCGGGGCTGCTGTCTGAGAGAATGTACTTCAGATGCGCCTGGATTTCTGAGGGGCTCACAATGTTCCCATCTTGATCCAGGACATCAAAGATATAAAAGTTTCCTTTCCTTAGGACCAGGAGGTGTCTGGCCTTGTCATCAGTGAAGAGTTCATCCCGACTGGGTTTGGGTAAACGAGTTGAGTTGAAAAGCCGAAAATACTGGGACATATCCAGGGGATATGCATTGACTAGGTAGGCCCCATACCAGGACAGAGAGGAAGGCACAAAGCGTATGAGTCTCTTGAAGGTGTCAGTGTCACTTTTTGCAGGGTTCAAATGGAACACTTCTGGCTCCAGAAGGCCATCCCGGAGTGTCTTCAGAAACCGGATGGCAGAAACAGTCATGTTGGTTGCCCGGGTGAGCTGGTCGTTATACTCAGATTTTGGGTCAGGATTGAAAGCCATAAATGGATTAAAGTTCAGAACAACGGAGTCTCGAGCAGATAGGTACATATCAAACCAGGGTCCTAAAAAATAAAAAGAAAAAAATAACATAAAATGTTAATGCTGTTCCTAAAAATAAAATTTGAAGAAGAAAAAAAATTCAAGCATAGGCAAAGGAAATGGCATCAACCTCCAGCGGGGAGAATTCCCTGAATGTTTTTGCTCTGCAATAATTCAAGACATATAAATGGGGTCATACAATATATGGTGTTTTGCATCTAGCTTCTATCACTTTAATAATAATGTTTTTGTTTTGTTTTTTTGGGACGGAGTCTTGCTCCTGTCACCCAGGCTGGAGTACAGTGCCGCAATATTGGCTCACTGCAACCTCCGCCTCCCGGATTGAAGTGATTCTCCTGCCTCAGTCTCCCGAGTAGCTGGGATTACAAGCACCCTCCACCATGCCCAGCTAATTTTTGGATTTTTAGTAGAGATGGGGTTTCACCATGTTGGGCAGGCTGGTCTCAATCTCCTGACCTCAGGTGATTCAGCTGCCTTGGCCTCCTAATAATGTTTTTAAGATTCATCCATGTTGTAGCATGTAAGTTCTTCATTTCTTCTTATGGCTGAATAATATTCCATTATATGGATATACTATATTTTGTTTATCCACTCATCAGTTAATGGACATTTGAACTGTTTCCACTCTATTATGAATTATATTGCCTTTTTTTCTTTTAAGACACACAGGATTTCTGTTGTCCAGGCTGGATTGCAGTGGTGTGATCATGGCTCACTGCAGCCTTGAACCCTGGGCTCAAGTGATCCTCCCACTTCACCCTCCCAAGTAGCCAGGACTACAGATGCACACCACCAGCCTGGCTAATTTTTTTTATTTTTTGTAGAGATGGGGTCTTACTATGTTGCTTAGGCTGGTTTCAAGCTCCTGGCCTCAAGCAATCCTCTCACCTCAGCCTCTTAAAGTGCTAGAATTATAGGTGTGAGCCACTGTGCCTAGCTATTAAGAATTATGTTGTTATGAACATTCTTATACATGTTTTTATATGGACATAGCCAGGAGTGGAATTGCTATCACATGGTAAGTCTCTGTTTAACCTTTGAGGAACTGCCAAGATGTTTTCCAAAGTGGCTGCACCATTCCCACCAGCTGTCTATGAGGGTTCCAATTTTTCCACATCCTCAGCAGCACTTGTTATCATATGTCTTGTTGCGTGGAGATATTCTGGTAGGTGTAAAGTAGTATAGCACTGCAGATTTGGTTTGCATTTTCCTAATGTTTATTATTTGCTTTTTCTTCCTCTTTGGTTTCCTTTCTTGGTTTAAAGGAATAAAATATGGTAACACTCCACTTGTATTCATGTTGGAACAGAATAGTTAATTCCCACCCCATCTCTTTAGGTTTCTCTTGCTTCATCTCCTTTCAGGGGCAACAATCATACTTGACTGCCCCCCCTGACGAGGGGGGAACATCTTCATTGTCCTCCTGTGTACAGTGTACATTTGTGCACTCCCTGTTTAGAAAGTACTCAAAAGGCTATTAGAACTATCAGTGCATGGATCACTCAAACTAGCCCTCTGAGTTCTTGTAGATGTTTTACCTGTAAAAATTCCAAAAGCAATATTTTATCAGAAAATATGTCAGGGAAAGTTCCTGCTTGGATTAGTAAGCATGAATAAACTCTATAAATAAGGACCATCTTTCATTCGGGCAAATAACATTTATATGTATAGCACTGGGAAAAGGATTAATAGATGCAGATTTGTCTATTATTCATTTGTTGGTCCATCCACTCATTCCATCCCTTGAGAATCAGTGCTGTGCCAGGCCTTGGTCCAGGGGATTTAGAGAGGAATAGGACATGGTCTTTGATTCTGAAAAACTCTGGTGAAGGAGGCAAGTAATTAAAACATAATGCAATGCTAAATGATGGGAGATAATACTAAAATGATGAGAGAAAAGTACTGGTGGATAAGATATATTTGATGTGAGAAGACATAAATTCATGCCTCTGACCCCTACTTAGCAAAAGAATTTCAAAGAGACATAAACCAGTCAGGCCAAAAGAATGGGAGATGAGAAAACAAATACTAGAAGCTGGAAAGCACTTATGCAACTGGTAATGACTAAAGCAGACTGGAGAAAGCCAATCCTAAATTGGCAGGAGAAAAAGCCAAGAAATCATATGATTTGCACAGCAGAACCCCCAGAGGGCTCAGTAGTTGGTAACCTAGATACATCTGGTTGAAGGACTGTTTAATTATATCACCACTACCACAACCTGAGATTCCCTCCGCACTCTGGTAGAAGACTTAAGTTTTACTCTCTGGAAAAAATAAAACTGGGGGCTGGGTGTGGTGGCTCACGCTGGTAATCCCAGCACTTTTGGGAGGGCAAGGTGGGTGTATCATGAAGTCAGGAGATCAAGACTATCCTGGTTAACATGGTGAAACACTGTCTACGCTAAAAATACAAAAAATTAGCCAGGCATAGTGGCATATGCCTGTAGTCCCAGCTACTCGGAAGGCTGAGGCAGGAGAATCACTTGAACCCAGGAGGCAGAGGTTGCAGTGAGCCAAGATCACACCACTGCACTCCAGCTTGGGTGACAGAATGAGACTCTGTCTAATAAAATAAATAAAATAAAACTGGGAGAACTGAATCACAGTTAGGATCTCAAATCTTCTTCCCTTACTTACCCTACCTTCTACAACACTAGCAACCTTTTGGCAGTTTACTAGAAAAGCCTCCCTAGGGAATCTAACCCAATGACACTACCATTAGGGGCAACCCAGGGAAGCAGTTTAGCTGGATCACTGTATTAGTCTGTTTTCACACTGCTATAAAGAACTACCTGAAACTGGGTAATTTATAAAGAAGAGAAGTTTAACTGACTTAATTCCGCATGGCTGGGAAGGCCTTAGGAAACTTACAATCCTGGCGAAAGGTGAAGGGGAAGCAAGCCACATCTTACATGGCAGCAGGAGAGAGAATAAGTGAGGAGTAGGAACTGCCAAACACTTCTGAACCATCAGATCTCATGAGAACTCACTATCACAAGAAACGCATGGGAGAAACCGCCCCGTGATCCAATCACCTCCCACTAAGTCCCTCCCTTGACACTTGGGGATTATTACAATTCAAGATCAGATTTGGTTGGGGACACAGAGCCAAACTACATCATTCCGCCCTGGCCTCTCCCAAATCTCATGTACTTCTAACATTTCAAAACACAACCATGTCTTCCCAACAGTCCCCTAGAGTCTTAACTCATTCCAGCATTAACTCAAAATTACAAGTACAAAGTCTCATCTGAGTCAAGGCAAGTTCCTTCTGCCTATGAGTCTGTAAAATCAAAAACAAGTTAATTATTTTCAAGATACAATGGGGTTACAGGCATTGGGTAAATGCTCCCATTCTAAAAGGGAGAAATTGGCCCAAACAGAGGGGCTACAGGCCCCATGCAAGCCTGAAATCCAGCAGGGCAGCCATTAAATCTTAAAGCTCCAAAATGATCTTTGACTCCATGTCTCACATCCAGGGCATGCTGATACAAGGGGTGGGCTCCCAAGGCCTTTGGCAGCCCTGCCCCTGTGGCTCTGCAGAGTACAGCCCCCATGGTTGCTTTTACAGGCTGGTGTTGGATGCCTGTGCCTTTTCCAGGCACATGGTGCAAACTGTCAGTGGATCTACCATTCTGGGGTCTGAAGGGCAGTGGCCCTCTTCTCACAGTTCCACTAGGCTTCCCATTGGGAACTCTGTGTGGGGGCTCTAACCTCATATTTCTCATCTGCATTGCCCTAGTAGAGGATCTCCATGAGGGCTTCACCCCTGCAGCAGACTTCTGCCTGGACATCCAGGTGTTTCCATATAGCCTCTGAAATCTAGGAGGAGGTTTTCAAACCTCAACTCTTGTTTTCTGCACACCTGCATGCCCAACACCACAAGAAAGCCTCCAGTGCTTGGGGCTTGCACCCTCTGAAGCAATGGCCAGAGCTGTGCCTTAGCCCCTTTTAGCCATGGCTGGAGCTGGCGTGCCTGGGACACAGGGCACCATGTCCCAAGGCTGCAAAGAGCAGCAGGGCTCAGGAAACCATTTTTCCCTCTTAGGCCTCTGGGCCTATGCTGGGAGGGGCTACTGTAAAGATCTTTGAAATGCCCTCAAGACATTTTCCCCATTGTCTTGGCTATTAACATTTGGTTTCTCATTACTTATGCAAATTTCTGCAGCTGGTGGCTGGAATTTCTCCTCAGAAAATGGGTTTTTCTTTTCTACTGCATGGTCAGGCTGCAAATTTTCCAAACTTTTATGCTCTGCTTCCCTTTTAAACGTAAGTTCCAATTTCAGATCATCTCTTTGTGAATGCATATGACCATATGCTTTCAGAAAAAGCCATCTTGAATGCTTTGTTGCTTAGAAATTTCTTCTGACACCCTAAATCATCTCTCTCAAGTTCAAAGTTCTGCAGATCTCTAGGACAGGGACAAAATGCCACCAGTCTCTCTGCTAAAGCATAGTAAGGAGTGACCTTTGCTCTAGTTCCCCATAAGTTCCTCATCTCCATCTGAGACCACCTCAGCCTGGACTTCATTGTCCATATCTCTATCAGCATTTTGGTCAAAACCATTCAACAACTCTCTAAGAAGTTTCAAACTGTCTGACATCTTCCTGTATTCTTCTGACCCCTCCAAACTGTTCCAGCCTCTGCCTATTAACCAGTTCCAAAGTTGCTTCCACATTTTCAGGTATCTTTGTAGCAAGGCACCCCTCCTGGTACCAATTTTCTATATTAGTCCATTTTCACACTGCTATAAAGAACTACCTGAGACTGGGTAATTTATAAAGAAAAGAGGTCTAATTGACTCACAGTTCCTTGTGGCTGGGGAGGCCTCAGGAAACTTACAATCACAGCACAAGGTGAAGGGGAAGCAAGGCACATCTTATGTGGCAGCAGGAGAGAAAGAGAACAAGTGGGGGAACTGCCGAATACTTTTTAACTATCAGAGCTAGTGAGAAACCACTCACTATCATGAGAACAACATGGGGAAAACCACCCCCATGATCCAATCACCTCCCTCCAGGTCCCTCCCTCAACACATGGGTATTACAATTCAAAGATGAGATTTGGGTGGGGACATAGAGCCAAACCATATCAATCATAATTAGAGCAAATCTGTAACTGACAAGCCTCACCCTCATCCACATAGCTTCCAAGAGCTTTTTAATATCTCATTCATATCTAAGACAACACAGGATTATGAAGCATCTGAAGAAAGGGCAAAGCAAACAGGAGAAAAGCAACTTGAAGGCAATAGACTATGAAGAGAGACGAGATCTTTAAAAAAATTCTCAGAGATAAACTATTTTTAAAAAGAACACCATAAGAAGAAAAAAGAGCTTGTGAAAGTAAAAAATAGGAAAACAGGAGTTTTAAAAACAGACAGGTTGAGAGATTAAAATTAAGTAAAGTCCCCCAAGACAATGGAACAAAAAGAGTAAGAGATGAAAACTGTGAGAGAAAAGATAAGAAAATTAGAGGATGAGACCCGGAAATTCTACACCTGAATGATAACAGTTCCACAAAGAAAAAAACAGAGAAAAAAAATGGAGAGGAAGAAATCCAAAGAAATAAAACAAGAAAATATCCCAGACCTGAAGGATGAGATTTCAGATTCAAAGGACTCACAGAGTGGCCCAACAAAATGGATAAGAATAGACTCACACTAAAACACATTACCTGAAATTTCAAAACACTGGGGACAAAGAGAAAATTCTAAAAAGCTTCCAAAGGCAGAGAGAAGAAATAGTCAAAAGATTTAAGTCTCAGAATAGCGTTAGATTTACCAACAGCAACACTGGATGCTAAAAGACAATGGAGCAAAGGCTCCAAAATTCTGTGGAAAAATGATTTCAAACCTGGCCAAATTATCAATGAAGTATAAGGGCCATTTTAAAATTTTTGCTTCCCATGTTCTGTTTCCAGATAGTAAAGGGAATATGTGCTTTGATTTAAAAAAAAAAAAAAAAAGAAAAGCCAAGAAATAAGAAAATATGAAAGACAAGAAACATGAGTCCCAACATGAGAAAGTGATGACAGATGTCCCAGCTGATGGTGAAAGAGTACAGGAGAGCAGCTTCACAGTAGGCCAAGAGGTTCACAAATCCAGACTACAGCATGTCGCAAGTTCTGGAAGAAGTTTCGTCAAGAAGACCAAAATGGATAGAATGTCCAATCTGCTTTCATGTATTGAGAGGAGATTCAGATAGCTTGTGAAGAGTCTGGGTGTAAATTAGTAAGCACATAGGAAACTAAACAAAAGAAAGGATGGAATAATTATTAACTTCAGAGAAAACAAAAACTTTGTACTGGAAAGGAAAAACCATCCCAATATGCTATACGAATCAGCTGACAATAATGTTTATATGATCATAATAGTATAAACACTAGATACTGAGTTATCCAAAATTACAAATCCCTATGCTGTGAATGAGGGGACAGGAAGTACGTGTATACACATCCCACATATGTGGTGGGATGTAAAATACTGCTGAATTCTAATCTTCTACAATGAGATGTCAATAGCTAATGACTAAAGCGAAAAAATCAAGCTGCACTAATTTAAGTATCTAATTTAGAGATATGAGGTATATAACAAAAGATTTAGGAGCTGAAAGTGAGAAGTGGGAAATAAGGTAATGATAAGGAAGTTGCTCTTTTTCCTAACAAGCCTTATAGAACTGTCTGATTCTTTAAACTATGTGCATGTATAACCTTGGTAAATGTATAAACTAAAAGAAGTGCTGTAGGAACAGAGATGGAAGCAACCAACTCTGAATGGAGTGGAAAAAGGACTGAGGTTTCACAGAAAACCATCCTCCCTGGATCTTAAAAGAAGAATTTGCCAGGCAAAAAAATGGTAGAGGGAACAGCATGGATAAAGGCACAGAAGAATAAAAGACTAAGGGTTCAGAGATCAATGAGGAGTTCAGCAGGAAGTGTGTCAGGGTGGGTGGTGAGAGAAGAGGCTGGAGAGGACAGTTCTGCCTGACAGTGAAGGACCCAGAATGATACAGGACATAGGACTTTAATCCTGCATCCTTTTCAGACAGGACCATTGATTAGGTTCTGTCTCAATCCCACCTACAGAGAAGGCTGGCCTCAATCCCACCTACAGAGAAGCCCATTCTTGAGCATGGGTTGCAGTGAACATCTCAGTAGAGGAGGAACACACTCAGCCTTAACATTTACCTCAGGAAGGGAGGATGAGATGTTACTTCATTTGCTGGTCTCACCAAAAATATCTGAGACCAAAACAGGAGAGAATATGCCTTACTTTTCATTATGGAGGGCTCTGGGAGAAATCATACCCACAGCCCAGCCTACCTACCCGAAATGTAGCTTGTATGTTTATTCTGTTTGTCCTGAGCAACCAGCTGCTCGTGCAGTTCTTTTCCAATCCCATTTTCAAAATTCTTGCAAAATTGTTCTGTTTTCCTAAAACATTCAAGAAAAGACAAAATCAAACCATGGTAGGGAATATGTGATTTTTAAGTTCATGGCAAGGAACTCAGAATAGAATTTTGGGTCCCCAACAGCATAGCCCTAAAACCCAGAATGAGATCAGAAAGTACCTCTAACCAGAACAGGAATCAATCTAAAATTGATAATCTAGACTACCTTCTTAAAATGAATGATTAGGAAAATCAATCAACATCTCACAAAATAATCCATACCCTAGGAGGCAGTTTGGCACAGAGAAAAGGACACAAGCTCTGGAGTCAACAGAAGTTAAGTCTGAATCCCAGCTCTGTCGCTTTTCAAACTGTGTGATCTTGGATAAGTTACTTGATCTGAGTCTCAGTTTCTTGATGTGTAAAACGGATAATACCACTTTACAAGATTAAAAATATTTATAAAGCTAAGGATTCAGAATATCCTAAAACATAATACTCAATAACTGGTAGCTATTACCATATCAAGAGAAACTTTAAATGACTAATAAGGAATACTTGAAAACAGAGGACTAGATTATGGATAATTCATCTGTTTCTCCATCACTGTCCAGTGAAGAGTTCTGTGATTCCAACAATGCCAGTTACCTGTACAGAAAAATTTCCATTATGAAAAAAGAGTACTACACTAGGCTACAAGAGCTTAATGCAATCCACTTTTTGACAAAATTTGATATTATTTTCCAATTCTATGCTGTATTTGCTTCCTAGGACTGCTATAACAAAACACCACAAACTGGGTGGCTTAAAACAACAGAAATTTATTCTCTCACAGTTCTGGAAGCTTTATGGACAAAATCCAGGTGTCAATAGGACTATATCTTCTCTGAAGACTGGGGAAGCATCTGTTGCATGGCTTTCTCTTAGATTCTGGTGTTGCCAGCAATCCCTGGCATGCCGTGGCTTGTTGACACATCACTCCAATCTCTGCCTGTGTCCTCATATGGCTGTCTCTGTGCCTTCTTCTTACAAGGACACCAGTCATATTTAATTAAGGACCCACACTACTCCAGTAGGACCTCATCTTAACTAATTACATCTGCCACAATCCTAATTCCAAATAAGATCATATACTAAATTTCGTGAAAAAGGGCATAAATTTTGGAGGCATGCTATCCAACTCAATAAACATGCTTACAACGCAGACTTCTGGTCTGCTGTATGGTCTCCTCAGTGGACCTCCCTTCCAAGGGTACATGCTCTCTATAAATGACTAGGACCAGCAAGCCTCCCAGGTACACCTGCTAAGGGGAAGTACACATTTGGCATTCTGACTTATAAACTATCTTCTCTTGAGCCTGTTTAGAGGAACTCTCAGGGCTCGGTCAGTCCTTCCTGAATGAAAATCTATTTCCTGAACTTGCAAAGGCACAACTAGGTTCCGGGTTTCTGGAGACCCAGTCAAGTCACAAACATTCCCTGAAGCTTGGTCCACCACTACTTGCCAGCCTGTCTTGAACCACCCCAACTATGCTCACCCAAGGT
>NW_012101365.1:2773858-2774379 GCF_000951045.1 Mandrillus leucophaeus | reverse complement strand
GCCTGGGCAACAGAGAGAGACTCTGTCTCCAAAAAAAACAAAATAAAATTGGCTCAATGAAGTTAACAGAATTGCCCAAAATTATAGCTAAAGACTTGCAGATCCAGAATCTGAAACTACATTCTACCAGACCTCAAAGTTAGGGCTTTTCACCAAGTATGACATCAATGAGTGAGTGTGAAAGATTATACATGTTATCAGTCTATAATCTGAGAGAGAGAAGGAATCTTATCTCTCATCTAACTCCCAATTTACAAATAAGGTAATGGAGGTCTGGGAGAGGTTGGCTGCTTAAGGTTATGCATGGGTGACTAGTGGTACTATTTGAACTGGAGTTTGAATTGGTACCTCCAGATTCCTACAGACTGTGCTGTGGATGGGGTTGGAACTGTCTCTTATACACATCTAGATGTGTATAAGAGACAGCCAGAGTTCTGCTTTGTTTTGAGTTAACTACGAAAAAGCAGTACATCATGGCCAGGTTAAAGTAATATTCATCTTTAAAATCAAAGTTCTGAAAA
>NW_012101365.1:2767267-2768993 GCF_000951045.1 Mandrillus leucophaeus | reverse complement strand
AACTCTCAGGGCTCGGTCAGTCCTTCCTGAATGAAAATCTATTTCCTGAACTTGCAAAGGCACAACTAGGTTCTGGGTTTCTGGAGACCCAGTCAAGTCACAAACATTCCCTGAAGCTTGGTCCACCACTACTTGCCAGCCTGTCTTGAACCACCCCAACTATGCTTACCCAAGGTTCTCAGTGTTTACCTGAACTGGCCATCATCCAAGAGAGGCTTCTGTGCACTGAGGTATCTCCTAATGGTGTCTTCAAGTTTGGGAATAGGCAGCCTGGGGAGAAAGCAGGGTCAGTGTAAGGCTGACAGTATGTGGAAGAGGTTAATTAGCTTTACAAGCTAATGAACTGATTACTAGATCATTAATTTCCTCCCCCAAAACCAATAATTGGAAGCCACAGACAAATCAGAATCTGTGGGTTTACTAATGCCAAGTATATCAATGGTAACTCTACTTTTAAGTAAAATAACAACTAAATCTTTACATAAAATATGAATATAAGATCTTAAATAATAATAATAGATTCAAAATGGGGAAGCAGAAGCTGCCCCAAGCATTCCTGTTTTCTGGTCAAAATGACACCACCTGTGCTAACACTGTATTGCCCTGATTTAATTCTAGCCTTAGTTTGAACAACTGCATTTTTCTCCCCTAGGATAAAATGAAAAGGTTCTATTTTTTAAATTTTCTTCTGCATTTTACAACAGATAATTATATAAGAGTGAAACACAGATCTGTCCAAGGGCCAGTTATATGGGGGCTACAGTCACTGAAAGGTAGGAATCAACCAGTAAGCCATGTCCAGACACCAGGAACGCCATTAGGAAGAACCAAATAGTCCCATGTGCTTAAATAACAGGAACAGCAATTTGCCTACTCATCATTCTCTCTGCTAGGGATTCCCAAAGATGGCTATGGTGATGAAGTTACTGGCTTATTGTGAAATTAAAACACATGAACAGTAAAGTGAGGTGTATTTTCTCTTCCAATTCATTTGTTTTATTGAAAGAAATATCCCCTAATAGCAAAACAAACAGAGTTTGTTAGGTTGCCTCTACCAACTAAAAATTAACACTGATATGCAAAATATTGAAATGTATCAGTCATTTAGGAAATGAAACATGATACATAAAGCAGTTTAAAAGCCTAATATAAGATATACTGTGGTTCATCAGTTTATTTTTAATGCATGTTTATCCACAATATGACAAAAATAAATCAATTATTTACTGCCATTATGGACTTAGACTGCACTAAGTACCCATTTACAACACTTTAACACCATAGATCCCCTTACATTCACTGACTTACTCAGAAAAATTCCAAATACTATCTCAGCTACCTCATAAATCCAGAGTTGCCTACATATGTTTCTTAAAATTTGGTTTTACTACAGTAAGGATATTCATGAAAGTTTACCTTCTTCCTTTTAAACAAAATTCTACATTAGAGACAATGGCAATTTGATTAAAAAAAAAGTCCTACTTAAAAATTTCTGGAGTGAAGCTGGGCATGGTGGTTCACACCTGTAATCTCAGCACTTTGGGAGGCCGAGGCAGGCAGAGTGCTTGAGTCCAGGAGTTCAAGACCAGCCTGTGCAACATGGTGAAACCCTGTCTCTACAAAAGATACAAAAAAATACAAGAAATCAGCCAGGCATGATGGTGCACGCCTGTGGTCCCAGCTACCTGGGAGGCCAAGGGCAGATCACTTGAGGTCAGGAGTTTGA
>NW_012101365.1:2740975-2766577 GCF_000951045.1 Mandrillus leucophaeus | reverse complement strand
AAAATCCCTCTGATCTTGAACCTGGGTGGGGCCCAGGCCTGCCTGAAAGTCAGTGACCATCTGACTCTGAACTTGGCAAGTGAAGACAGGTTCCGTCCGTCCTCACCTTTCACCCACATACTGGCTCAGCTCATACACACAGGCTTATCCTACAGGCACAAAGCCCCTTTTTCTTCCTCCCTCCTGCTACATGTAGATAATCTCATTTTCATTTGTCTTAGATGTTTGCATAAAATGTAATTTCACAAGAATCACTCGATCCTCCTGAGAGGGTGGGGGTATGTAGTGATGACACTGGGTTAAATGGTCCCGGATGCGGAGAAAAACAGCAACCCAGCAGCTCGGGTGAGGCCTGTGACACAATGTTTGTTTCACACACAGGGAAGGAGCCTGGCCTCTAGCTCCTGGGTACGGGGAATCCCTGAGGACAGTTTGGTGAGAAATAAGGTGAGAAGGGTCTTTGAGACAAATTTTGAACTTGGCTCCAGGAACGAAGTTACTCACTCAGTAAGTTAGAAGTTAGTTTAGGTTTGGTTTAGAGGGTGAAGAAAATATGTAATATTGAAGAAGGAGACCTGGCGGCTCAGGCGAAGGTGGAGTTCGAAGGCTGGGGAGAATCGGAAGCCGGATTTAAGAAAGTACTGGGGGAGGGAAGGGGAGAGGATTTACTAGGGCTATTTTCAGACGGGAAGTCGATTCTGGGTGAAGTGTTTCGAAGGCAGGGTAGCCCATGGTGAGGAGGAGAAGAGAAATTTGGGTAGGCCCTGGATCTGAGTATGATGGAGTGTGGACGGGGTACTGAGGGTGGTATCTAGAATTCTGTGAGGGTGAGCTGCACTTACAAGGGGTACTGTGGATGAGGTAGGATATTTTAAGGGAAGGAACCTGTTGAGGAGGGCTTGGAGAGAGTGAAAGGTTTCCGGATCAACACTGGACTTAGGAGATTAAAGATTTAAAAACGTGGGGGAGGGTCAGTTGAGGGCAAGGGTGAACACTTGAGGGCTGTGCTTGTGGGGGCTGATGCGGGGGTGAAAGAACAGAGTACTGGAGAAACGGGAGGTGGGGCTGAGGGTCCTGAGTGACAGGGGTGAAGGCGATGCTGGGAGAAGTTGAGGAATGGTAATCATGATGTATTAGGAATCAGCCTACCCACATTCCGGGCAGGAATGTGAGGCAGTCATTAAAGTACTTCAGGAGACACCACAGTTGAGGGGTTACAGCGGTGCTGGAAATATGCAGGTCTGGCATTTTTCAGGGACAAGAGGACTTAGTTTAGCTGGCTGGAAGTCAGGTTAATGGAGAGGAAATCTGAGAAGGGTTCAAGATGGAGAATGAGATAGCATCGAGGGGTTCTGGAAGACAATTTGAGGGTTCTGAGGTTCCTGTGCTAGGAGATTCTGAAAGTCCCAAGACTTCCAGATTAGGGGATGTGGCAGCCTCCATGGTAGGGGCTTGGGGGCCGAAGCGGGTTCACTAGAAGAGTCATGAGTGACTGCAGTCAGGTTGGGGCCGATCCTGGGATGGCAGCGGGCGGCGGGGACCCGGAGGCCGGGCTCACCTGGGCAGGCTGTCCTGGTAGTGCATGGTGGGCACGATGCTGCGCTGCAGGTACTGGCCGGGCCCGGAGCCGGCGCTGAGGGGCCGACTGGGGGCTCCCGGACCAACCGCAGGGCCCCGGGGCCAGGCACGCAGCAGCAGGCGGGGCACCATCGTCCCGGGAGCCTGCGGCGGCGAGAACGCGGCAAATGAGTAGTTCTGGAGTTTAAAGACAAGACCGCCGTCGCCCCTTAGGGCCCGGGACACTGCTTCAGGACTCCGAACCCACTTCTCCTCCTCCCGCAGGCCACTTCCGGCCCCTGTAAGGCCGTCGGCTCCGCCCCGGACTGGCCCCTTCCGGACAGGGGCCGCCCACTGCCAGGCCCCGCCCACCACTAGGCCCCACCCAGAAGGGGGCCCCAGCCTCCGCACCGCTGGTCTCCCTTCCCTTCCCTAGGAGGCCGGAGACAGAGATCCGCAGCCGCTCCTTTCCCTTTTCTGGAGCAAGACAGAAATTGGAGCTGAAAAAAAAAAAAAAAGAAAAGCTAAGAAACGTGTGTGGAATCTGATAACCCAAAATTTGATCCAGGCTCCATCCCTGCGAGACTGTGGACTAAATTTTAAACCTCTATTTCCTCACCTAAGAAGTAGATAGATAGTAATGATTCAACGTACCTCCCAAAATTATAGAGATGAAATAAAGATAACATGTTATGCACAATACATGGTGCTTAATAGGAAAGCAGTAAACGGTAACGGTTGTTACTGTTGTTAGTAAACCGAGGTGAAGATCATTGACATAAAATGACTCTGAACACTGCACAGCTACTGCCCTGCCAGCTCACCTGAGTAGATGGATATTAGAAAGGATTTGTGCAGGAGCTGGAAACCTGGCGTTTCCCGCTGGCCACCACTTCAGTGCAGAACGCCCCTTCCAAGCGGAATATTCTCTGCTTGAACATCCATTCTCAGCTTGAGCATTTCCAAAAACAGGAAGCTCATTGCTAAGAGGAAACCCTTGTCCTCCGGCTCTAGGAAGTCTTCCATGTTCAGTCTATTGGAAGAGGCTTCCTGTCACCACAGACCACCTCCAAGATTCCTTCCAACTCCTGACTTTAAGATTCCGCTACTTGAACATAGATCCATCATCCCTCGTCCATCACAAAACAGCTGCAGAACAGCCCACCACGCCCCAGTCCTTGATCTTAGAAGGAGCTGAAGGATTAATTTTTTTCATCATTTGTCCATTTCTCCTACAATCTTACATTTTTTTTGACTAGGGTTTCTATGTGGCTGAATTTGGTGAAGTTTTCACTAACCCAGAACACACACACACACACACACACACACACACACACAGATACACACAACTCCATTAAAGTTCTTTCCTTCAATGAAATGGCAAAGGGGCATAAAGAAAACTGGAACCTAAGGACCCAGTGACTCCCATTTTACAGAAGAAGACAGGGAGTTACCAAAAGACACGCAATTATGCTGCCTGGCTTAAGCACAACAGAATTCCATTTTGGGAACAGAACTGCCCTTTAGCCCTGTTTGGGGCAGCCAAGTACATTCTGTCTGTTCCATAATTGGCTGAGCAGAGCCAGAAGCTGGAGCACACCAGAAAGAGTACTGGATTGGGAGTCAGGAGACCAGACTTTTAGTTTCAGCTCTTTCTTATCTAGTTAGGTGACGTCAGATTGAACAGGAAGATCACTAAGCAGCTCTGGCACTCATTCAGTGGTGATCACAAATGCTTAACTCATTTCCCGTTTAGAAAAAAACAGTGCAGCTTACTGCCAGCACTTATTTCTCAGGGCAAATGAGAAATGTCTTAAGAACTAAGCATGAAATTCAGAAACACTGAATATTGAATCCTTCTCTCTTGAGGGGAGAAAAGGCCCAACTGGCCCAAGTCCAAAACACCAGTGCCATTTGCCTGTAGTGTGTAAGACCAGAGGGAGAATATAAAACTCTTTCTGAAAAAGAGCAGTCTGCTCTGAATCCTAATCGTTTTCAGAGCCTTGATACCTGAGGCAAATATCGAGATCTGTGTAGCACTAAGGGAATCAGAGGACCAGGAAGAAATAGTGGGCCCAGTAGAAAAGCAGCAGCTCTGTTCTAGAGACAGAGGGCCAAAAAATTGAGCCCATTCAATCTAACAGCCAAAAGAGGGACTCGAACACCTTTGCTGTGTGCATGGCCAATAGGAGCAACTCTAAGCCTTTAGGCTGGTGTCCAAGGCCTTCTGAATTCTGGCCCCCACCTACTTCTCCGATTCCCATCACGTCACCCCAAAATACTCTATGCTGGGGTGTCTAATCTTTTGGCTTCTCCGAGCCACACTGGAAGAAGAATTGTCTTGGGCCACACATAAAATACACTAACACTAATGATAGCTAATAAGCAAAAAAAAAAAAAAAATTGTAAAAGTATCTCATATTTTAAGAAAGTTTACTAATTTGTGTTGGCCTCATTCAAAGTTGTCCTGAACTGTGGGTTGGACAATATTGCTCTATGCTGTAGTAACACTGAACCACTTCTCATTCCCATCCTTTTCCTTACTCTGTGACTTATTTATTTATTTATTTTAGCTGTCTCTGCTGCCTGGAATGTTCTTTCCATGCATCTCTGCCTAGTAAACTCTTACTCATCCTTCAAACCCTATTTCAAAACCCACAACCTCTATGAAGTCTTCCTCAATCCTCATCCATCTTCCTCATTGCAAGAATGAATCCCTCCCACTGTGATTTTACAGCACTTTTTACATTCATTTACAGTTATGTACATGAAACACAACTGTATTAGGGCTTTTAAAATGATCAGCTATTTAATTACCAATTCATGCCTCACAATAAATCTTGAGGTCTTCAGGCAGGGACCTTGTTTCCACTGTGTGTCCACTGTGTCTGGCAGAGGCCTACTGTGGGGAGGTGCTTTGCCTCCTTTTCCTAGGGATGGCCCTGGGGTCTGGACCACATTAAGAATAACCATGAGCTGGTAGTCCAAAAAGACCATATATTGCTGTGTAAGGGTCAAGAAAATCCCTCTACTTAGAGAAAGATCCTGAAGAATACATTGTTTGTATTGAACTAATCCCCAGAGTTCTGCTTTGTTTTGAGTTAACTACGAAAAAGCAGTACATCATGGCCAGGTTAAAGTAATATTCATCTTTAAAATCAAAGTTCTGAAAAACAATGAACTTTAACTGGCTAGCAGTAGAGTTCACATTTCAACAAAAAAGAAGTCCAGTGCAGTAAGTATGACCAAAGAGAACAAATGTGAACACCCAAATATTTAAAGAAATGTCAGGAACTAGTACCTAGAGTTGGCCTGGCAGTCCCAAGTTCTCAGGTTCTATTGCAGCTTATCTGGACTAAACGGTGCTTGAAATGAGGAAATTCACAGGCAAGACCTTGAAAAGCTCTGCCTATTTAATGGGATTTGCTAAAATGAACTCTAACCCTTTTATAAATATTGAGTATGTGAGAAAGTATTTAAATGCAAAAAAGTGAAACCAGAGTATTAAAAAAAAAAATGCTCTCCCTGCCCCATAAAGGAACTTTTAAAATTTACCTGTGGACACATTAGATATCTTAACTAAACCAATCAATGATAAATTCATGGTATGTGGGGAAAAAAATCTGTTCCTTTTAACTTTACAATGAATCTGATGTTTCGTTTTTGAACCATTGCTCAGAACTGCTGGAGAAAAAGAACCAATGGACAGAACGTGAAGAGCTTATTGCTTGAAGGGTCTACGGGGAGTGACAAATACAGTGTACTTTTGAAGGATCCAGAGGACCAAATTTATGCATCTCAAACATGGTCCTGGTTATCTGAGCTGGCAAGTTTCTGGGCTCCTGGTTCCAAGGATGCAATGGAGAATAGGGGTTGGGGAGGAGGTAAAGACTTCACCCATAGCTAACATCTTCTGGGGAAGGGCCCTAGAGCAGGAAGGCCCTGCCCCTCTCTGGCCCATCTGGCAGCAGATTCCTGACTTCTGCTGCACTCTTGTGTGCATTTAGTCTTCTGAATTGAGGAAGGCTAAGCTCGACTCCAGCACCCTCCAACTGTCACCATTTTCACTGTGGATTTTTCCTGTGGAGGCAGGCCTCACCCACCTAAAGTCCCAAGCCAGTAGCCAGGTAGAAAAAGGGAGGGCAACTTTCAAAACTCTAAAATAACAACCTGGTCCAGCCTCCTAGGTGTGATAGGATTATTGTAAAAGACCAGTTTCCAGTGGAAAGTGAAACATTGCTTCCTCACTGGGTCCTTAGGTTCCAGTTTTCTTTATGCCCCTTTGCCAATTTCATTGAAGGAAAGAACTTTAATGGGGCTCTGTTTGTGTGTGTGTGTGTGTGTGTGTGTGTGTGTTCTGGGTTAGTGAAAACTTCACCAAATTCAGCCACATAGAAACCCCAGTCAAAAAAAATGTAAGATTGTAGGAGAAATGGACAAATGATGACAAATGGAACTGAAGTCAAGAGTTTGGTATTTTAGCTAGGCACGGTCCTAGTTATTTGGGAGGCTAAGGCAGGAGGATCGCTCGAGCCCAGGAGGATCCCTCAAATTTAAGGCTGCAGTGAGTGAGCTATGATCATGCTCCTCTAGCCCGAGTGACAGAGTGAGACCCCATCTCACACACACACACACACACACACACACAAAGAATACAGGCAGATGATATGGTTTGGATCATGGGGGCAGATTTCCCCCTTGCTGTTCTCTTGATAGTGAGTGATTTTTCATGAGATCTGGTTGTTTAAAAGTGTTTAGCACCTCCTCCTTCACTCTCTCTTCTTCCTCCTCCAGTCATGTGAGATATGCCTGCTTCCCCTTCATCTTTTGCCATGATTGTAAGTTTCCTGAGGCCTCCTCAGCCATGCTTCCTGTATAGCCTGTGGAATCATGAGTCAATTTTTCTTTTCTTCTTTCTTTCTTTTTTTTTTTTCTTTTTGATGTGGTCTCGCTGTCTTGCCCAGGCTGGAGTGCAGTGGTGTGATCTTGGCTCACTGCAACCTCTGCCTCCCAGGTTCAAGTGATTCTCCTGCCTCAGCCTCCCGAGTAGCTGGGATTGCAGGCGCAGGTCACCACATCTGGCTAATTTTTGTGTTTTTAGTAGAGACTGGGTTTCACCATGTTGGCCAGGCTGGTCTCGAACTCCTGACCTCAGGTGATCTGCCCACCTCAGCCTCCCAAAGTGCTGAGATTATAGGCATGAGTCACCATGTCTGGCTCTCTCTTTTCTTTATAAATTACCATGTCTCAGGTAGTTCTTTATAGCAATGTGAGAATGGGCTAATACAAGGGGACAAGATGATTATTCAGCCTCTTCACATATGAAAGGGGATGAAAAAGTCTGGCCTCCAGGGACCCTGGCTGCCTGACTGAGATGCCTCTTTCTACACTCCTGGAAAGCACTCCTTGGAGGAGAAGGGAACCCAGCTGGGGATAAGGATCTGAGCTGAGGTATCTGCCCCTTTTTTCCCTGTCCCCATCCCTCCTCATGTCCCCTAGCCCATTTCGTCAGGGACTAACTGATGATGGACTTGTTATTTATTTATTTATTTTTATTAAGACAGAGTCTCAGTCTATCACCCAGGCTGGAGTGCAGTAGTGTGATCTCGGCTCACTGCAACCTCCACCACCCAGGTTCAAGCGATTCTCGTGCCTCAGCCTCCTGAATAGCTGGGACTACAGGCGTGTGCCACCAACCCAGCTAATTTTGGCTGGTGTTAAACTCTTGACCTCAGGTGATCTGCCTTCCTTGGCCTCCCAAAGTGCTGGGATTACAGGTATGAGCCAGTGCTCAGCCAAGACATGTTATTTAAAACAACAAGAACCTTTCCCCAGCAGTCTGCCTTGGTTGAGTTTCTGGATGGTTCTGTTGGCATAGCAGGTGGCATTACAGTTAGGTGTCATCCTGTACTGAGTATGCAAGCCCAAACCCATAGGCACCAATGGCAGGAAAGCCCCCACCTTCCAGGTTGGGCTGGCCAGCTCCCTTGTGGTGAGGATTCTGTGATCCATCTGGACGTAGGCTGAGATCAAGAAGGCTGTGTAATCAGCCCCCTTTAGAGCCAGCTCAGGTCTGAGAGCAAACAATATCTGTGTAATTCCTGACCTGTGGGTAGAAAGAACAGAAGAAGATGTTGGATCTCCGGGGACTTCCCTCAGGAACTGGCCCCAGACTTCCTTTCCAGGATGATTTATCATTTCTCTCCTTCAGGACCCATTTCCTCTAGCCAGGCTGTCTTTTCACTCTCCCTGGAGTGTCACAAATTCTTTCTGGCTTCCAAAATGTGGGCATACTTTTCTCATCACCTGGATTACCCTTTCTATCTCCTTCTTGCTTATACAATTCTTACTTTCCTTTCAAGGCCTCCTTCTATCTGCCATTCCCCCGAACCCTCCCTGACCATTGTGGCTCCCTCAGGAACTGCTCCCTCCTGTCACCTCAGGGCACTTCCCATCAGTCACCTTCATTTCCCACTCATCTGCATGGTAGTTCCTGAGACGTCCTCACATCACAGACTGCATCAGGCCTGAATTCCTGCAGCGGAAGCTCACTTTTTGTGTGTATATCTTGTTATCCTCACTTGAGGGCAGTCCCTGGGGCTTCTCACACTTTCCCAGCGATGTACCCCCAGTGAGTGAGGAAAGGGGAAATGCTCCTTTGGCAGGGTCAAGGGCATAGTCCCTATGGCAGTGGTCCCTGACCTTTTTGGCACGAGGGACAATTTTTCCATAGACGGGGATGGTGGGTGGGGGGTGGTTTCGGGATGAAGCTGTTTTGCCTCAGGTCATCAGGCGTTAGTTAGATTGTCACAAGGAGCTTGAACCAGGAGGCGGAGCTCAGGCAGTAATGCTGGCTCATGGCTCACCTCCTGCTGTGCGACCCAGATCCTAACACGTCACTGACAGGGGTCTGCAGCCCAGGGGTTAAGGACCCTTGTCATATGGAATGTCTGTGCAGCCACCAATTTTTATCTCTAAAATTAGTGAGGATTTTTTGGTTTTATGTCATAACATGTGTATGTTTGTTTTAACAGAAAAGTACTTCTTCAGGTTATATGAGCTTCAATAAGTTATTCCACCTTTCTGATCTTCAGCTTCCTTATCTGTAAAAGGGAGATGGTAGTCTTCACTTGACAGAATTTATGCTACACCTAACACAGGTCCTGACATCTGAAACACCAGTCACTGTAACTTGTTTTTCACACAGCTAAACCATAAGCAAAGTCTTCCCCACATATATGAGGATATATGAACGATGCTGCTGGTTGACTGACCCAGCCCATCCAAAACACTTCTCCTTAGCTACCTTCCAGCTGTAGGCGGCTGTGTGAAATGAGATGGACACAGAATTCTGCTGGGTGTGGACTCCAGGAAAACTTTTGTCTTCTCGATAGAGAGTGGCAGAGTCGGCTGGCAAGGCCCCGTTTGCCCCTCTTTGCCCTTCTTTCTTCTGCCTACCTGGAGGATGCTTGGTGATGCATTGCCATCTTGCAGCCTTTGGGCCACAAACCAACATGTCAAAGGTGACAGTGTGAAAAGACAGAGGGGCCTAGAACACTGACGACTGTGTAAAGCGGCTGCTGCTCTAGCCTACAAGTACCTTCCCCTGCCTTCTTGCCTGTGAGACAAATTATTTGATGTGTATCATCTCTGTCTATGTTATATGTTTAAGCCAAAGTTAATAGTAGCCAAACAGATTCCTCACTGATGCACTATCCCCCAAAGTATGAGACATTAAATAACTAAGTTTACACAGAGACAGCCCATGAAACATCAGACAAACCAAAGTGTGGTAAAGGAATCCATTTGTAAGCCATTATTAGTTCTCAAAGCGAGTCACAGTAATCAGAAAGCCAACTTTCAACTTGAGATAATCAGAGACAGTTGTCTGCGACAGAGGTAAAAATCAGATTAAACCTTCCCATTCCTCTGTGAAGCGTGGGTGGAGTTGTTTATTAACTCTGCAGGGCAGTAGCTTGAGAATATGGCAGGACTAAGATGAGGTGGTCCTTTAAGGATGAGTGAGGTTGGAGCAAACTTGAAGCTTGAGAGGCAGAGCCAGGGGGAAGGCAGATATTAGAGAGAGGTGGAAATTATTTGATGGAGAAGAGGGAAATGAGGGGAATGAGTGGAGAAAGGGACATGCCTTTGAAACAGAGATGAAGGCAAGGATGGATTAGGATAACTTCCCCCACCCCTGCTGACTGCTCCAATATCTGTACTTCCATTGCTACTTTGCTTTCGTAACCTATCAGCTCTAAAACTGTGTTGGGAAAAGCTGGGAGCCCTTGATGGGTTCTTCTCAAAACTGTCTGAAAATTCCAGTGTTGAGACTCTGGCTCCTATTTCCATATCTGGGAATGTCGAGTTAATGATAACAGAGTTGTTGAACTCAGGGTCCCTTTATTTATTTTAAATGTATTTGCTTACTTGGGAGGGGTTCTCACTCTGTCATGTAAGCTGGAGTGCAGTGGCCCAATCTCAGCACACCACAACCTCCGCCTCCCAGGCTCAAGCCATCCTCCCACCTCAGCCTCTAGAGCTTGGATCACAGGTGTGTGCCACCACGCCCAGCTAATTTTTTGTATTTTTGGTAGAGACAGGTTTTTGCCATATTGCCCAGGCTGGTCTCAAACTCCTGAGCCCAGGTAATACATCTACTTCAGCCTCCCAAAGTGCTGGGATTATAGGGATGAGCCACCGCGCCTGGCCTCAGGGTCCCTTTAAGGCCACACCAGTACACCCCACATGCCAACCAGGAGGGGTTACCCCACCCTTCCCAGTGTTCATATAGAATGTCTACCTTACAGGAGGCGGCCCAACACAGCAAAAGGAATGCCTGGTGTTGAGTCAGATAAACCAGAATTGTTCACATGCTTGTCATGTGACTGTAAATAAGTCAGTTCATTTCTGAGCCTCAGTTTCCTTTATTAGTAACATTGGACTAATGTTTATGCTGACTCCTTCTCAAGTTTGTTATACGAGAGGAATTTGCAAACTGCTATGTGCATATGAGAGTGTTTAAATTATTGCAAGAACCATGTCTTCCAAGTCCTGCCAAATCTACCTCCTTCATATCTGTCTCATTCCTTGACTGGGTTACTATGATAGTTTGTGACCACTTTCCCTGTTTCTAGCCTAGGTCTCCTGTAGCCCATTCTCCATCCTACTGTCAGTATAATATTTCTAAAACACAAACCTGGTAATAATAATAATAGTAACATCATAATGATAATGTTGAGGCTGAACGTTTGTTTTGTGTTTGCTATTTTCCAACATTCAGTCTTCTTAAAATCCTAGCATTCAGGATGAAAGTCAAACTCCTAACTTAGCAACCCTTCATGATCTTGTTCCTAATGTCTTCTCCAGCCTAGTTACTTACCCTTCCCTTAAGTGAACTCAAGTCTTTTCCAGCATGTTATGTTATTTTATGGCTCTTCTTATTGTTCTAACTTGGTTCTGTTCCTTCTTTAAACTCAGTCCTACCCTTGCCTCCCACAGAGAAGCCTTCCTTGCCTGTGACCAATCAAGCTGGCTAAATCACCACACCTGCTGTCCTGGGCTCCCATGCAAGGCATCCCCTGCCCAACATTTAGCATATGCCCAGTCATTACTGGTTTTTTTGTTTGTTCTCCTTGCCAAATTCACTGCCTGGCAGAGAATAGAAGCTCAACAAATATCACTGACTGAATGAATCAGAATTAGCTGGAGAGCAGAATTAGAAAGAATACGGCGCCTTAGGCCAGTGGTCTTCAGTCCTGGCTGAACACTAGAGTCATCTGGCTTGCCTATTAAAACTGTAAATGCCTGAGCTCCACCACTGGAAATTCTGATTCAGTAGATGGAGTGCAAGAGCAGAAAGCCCATACTTTATAAACCTCACTAGATCTTTTGAATGTGTAGCCTGGGTAAGACCACTGTTCTAGACCTTTGCTATTCAAAGAGTTCAATGAATTGGAATCACCTGGGAGCTTGTTAGACCTGTAGGATCTCAACCATCATCCTAGACCCGCTGAAATGGAATCCACAGATCAACAAGATCCCCAACTGTTTCTTAGGTACATTAGAGTTTGAGAAACACTGGTCTAGTCCATTGGACTGGTACCTGCCTCATCCTAGCAACTAGCATCTGTCACTTTGTAATTTACAATGCACATTTCAAATAGTAAAAGAAAAAGCAGCTAAAAATTATTAACTGCCCACCCTGTGCTGTTCGCTGTATCTATGTCATTTCATTTAATCCTCATCTTTCCCATAGAATGTGATCTGAGTTAAGTGTTTGGGTCCCTTACACGTACATCACTGAGACACAGGCTGACTTTTTTCACTGCCATGTTCCCAAGTCCCCTCTCTTCACTGCCTCGAGTTGCCGTTGCTCACCAGCTTCTCCCTCAGCCTCGCCCATGCGTCTCAGTTTTTTATTGTCAGGTAGGACAGGGGACTGTGGGTGGGGCTGTTGTCTAAGAGTACGTACTTCAAAGGAGCCTGGATTTCTGAGGCCTCACAATAGTCCATAAAGCGTTGGAAATGTAAAAATAGCCCTACATCAGCACCAAGAGGTGTCGAGTCATTTTATCAGTGTAAAGTTTGTCTTGCCAGAGCTTGGATTGCTGGCTTATGTTAAAAAGCAGAAAATGGAGTCGTCCATGGGGAAGATTCTGGGCGTGGAGGCTCAGTGGGCCACACCAATGTTAGGGAGCCACTGGATTAACTTCTAAAAGGTCAGTCATATGGGGATAGGGATGCAACAGCTCAGATTCCAGACAACCACACCAACAGGATTCCAGAAACTCAACTAGAAACAGTTGGGTTGTAGCCCTGGTTGTCATATTCAGCTCTGGGATCCTGATGGAATGCCAACCATGCTTCTCTATAAAATATGGTTGAGTTATGGCATCTTAGATAAGAATCCATCTGCATCTCTGGAAAGGAAGGACAGTGGAGATGTGTGGGAGGCAAGTCACCCAGGTGCCGAGGCAGGAGCCCGAAGGCACAAGCTGTTCCAGTATAATAAAGAAAATATATAGAATAAGAATAGTTATACTTGAAATAGATTATAAATACGATTATATATGAATATTAATCATTAGTTTGTAGCATTACTCTTTATTCCAATATTATAATAATCTTTGTTCTACAATTATAACCTAGAAAGAACCAGGCCATACAGAGACAGGAGCTGAAGGGACACGGTGAGAAGTGACCAGAAGACAAGTGTGAGCCCTCTGTTATGCCCGGACAGGGCCACTAGAGGGCTCCTTGGCCTAGCGGTAACACCAGTGCCTGGGAAGGCGCTCATTACTTAGCAGACTTGGAAAGGAGTCTGCCTTTCCCCAGGGAAGTCAGAGAAGACTCTGCTCCACCACCTCTTGTGGAAGGCCTGACATCAGTCAAGACTGGCCACAGCCATCCAGAGGCCTAAACGTCTCCTTCTGTGCTTCTGATGCTGTGCTTCAGCGGTCACGCTCCTGGTCCACTTTTATGTTCCACCCTGTACAGCTGGCTCCACCTTCTGGATAGCAGTAGCAGAAATAGTGAAGGTATTAAAGTCTTTGATCTCTCTGAGAAATACATAGAAGAAATAATGACGTAAACTGTCCCCTCCCTCCGCCTTGGCTGCCAAATAGGGAAGGGCCCCCCTGTCCGGTGGACACGTGACTCGCGCGACCATACCCATCATTGGAGACGACTCACACTCCTTACCCTGCCCTCTTGCCTTGTATGCAATAAATAACAGCATGGCCAGGCATTCGGGGCCACTACCGGTCTCCGTGCCTTGGTGGTAGTGGTCCCCCGGGCCCAGATGTCTTTTCTTCTATCTCTGTCTGTGTCTTTATTTCTATGATCTCTCATCTCTGCACACGAAGAGAAAAACCCACAGGCCAGGTAGGACTGGACCCTACAGAGAGGTATACAGAACAGGAGGAATGTGCTCTAACATGGGGCATGGAAGAAAAAAATCGCTGTCTTGTCAAAACCAGACCACTGAAACTGTGGCCTTCCCGGAGCTGCTGCTTCACTTCCAAGCACTCGCTCTGTGTCAGTTGCACAGAGATAAATATGGAACGTGGCATGGTCCTCAAATAGCAGGCAGATTCATAAACAATTATATGACAGTGCAATTTATGCAGCAATAGCAGCATGCCCAAGATGCTACCAAAGCACAGAGAAGGGATGCTGCTCCCGACAACCCCCTCAGTTATGCACGCCAGGAACCCGGGAGCCAGCCTAGACTTCTCCCTCACTCCACACCCCTTGACAGTCTCCAGGTCCTCTTTATCAGAAATGCCTTTGGACTCTTCATCCTCCCATCTTCCAAGGCCCTTGATGTCTATTGCTCCCTTATCACTTGTCAACTCTGTCTGGACCTCATGGCTTGCCCCAGTTACGGCCTCATTTCCCATCTTCTCCTTTCAGCCAATTTCCCCCAACAACTGTTTGTACTTGCTGTCTGCAAACACTTAATTTCCATTCTCTGTTAAATCTGCTCCCTCAGCCTTGCACACCCACCACTCCACCAAAACTGCTCCAGTCTTCTACATTGCTAAACCCAGTGATTCTTATCTTCAGCTTACCTGACCTATCAAAATTTGATGCACACCTCCCTCCTTGCAATGCCTTCCACCCTTGAACTCCAGGATGCCATGTCCTTCTGGTTTTCTGCCTACCTCGCTGTCCACCTCCTCTCCATTATCTTTGTTGGTTCTTTCTCCTCTCCTTAACTTTCAATGAGCTCTCCTCTGAATGAGGCTTACAGATCCTACTGTCTAATACTGAATTCTTCATGCTCCCCTGAAAACTCATTCTTCCACAGCTTTTCTCCTCTAGGTAAAGAACAACTCCATTTTCCAGTTACTCAGACAAAAAAGTGAAAATCTTCCTGAATTTCTCTCTTTCTCTCCACCCCGTATACAAATCATCCGAAAATTCTGTTTGTTCTACCTTCAAAATACGTCCAGAATCAGACCACTTTTTATTACTTCTACCAGCATAACCTGGTTCAAACTATCATTGTATCTGTCGAAATGACTGCATGAATAAAAATGGCTATCATATATAGTGCTTACTGTGTGCCAGGCACTTCCCATGTGCTTTGCATATATTGATTCATTTACTCTTCACAACAGCTCCATAAGCTAGGTATCATTACACTATTACCCCCTACAATTTACAAAAGAGGAAACTGAAGTCCAGGGAGGCTGTGTAACTTGCCCAAGGTCACTCAGAGAATAAATAATAGAGTTGGTTTCCCTACTTCAACCCTGGGCCCCCATGCAGTCTATTCTCACACAGCAGCCAGAACAATCTGAACACAACATCAGTTACAGTGTGCTCCTTCTTTACTCAAAACCCTGTGATCGCTTCAAGTAAAACTAAGAACTTCAGTGCCTCTAATTAATGTCCTGCACCGGGGTTGGCAAACTGTGATTTGCAGGCCATTCTGACCCATCACCCATTTTTGTAAGTAAAGTTTTGTTGAAACACAGCCATGCTTATTCTTTCACATTTGGGCTGTGGCTGTTTGCACACTACACAGTTCAGCAGTTGCAAGAGAGATCCCGTGGTGCACAAAGTTTGAAATATTATGTTTACTGTCCGGCCCTCTATAGATAAGCTTTGCCAACCCCATCCTACACAGTTTGCCCCCCCCCAACCCCGCCATGTCTCTGATGTTGCCCCTGGCCCCCACCCTGCCTGCCTTGATTCTGCTCCAGCCACGCTGGCCTCCTTGCTTTTCCAAGATCTCACCAGGTACCCGCTCTGACCTCAGCCTCTGCCCTCACTGTTCTCTCTGCCTGGAAGGCCTTCCCTGGGACCTGGAATGCTTTCTTCCTTCACTCCCTTTAGGCCTTTTAATCCTCTTCTCACCAGGGCCTTCACTGATCACCTTATCCAAAATTGCACCCCTGCCCACGTTCTCTATCCTCCTTCCCTGCTTTATTTTTTTCCCGTTGCTTTTCATATTATCTGAAACACTATATATCGTATTATTTGTGTGTTTGTTGCCTGTCTCCCCCTAGTAGAGTGTAGGCTCCCAGAGGGCAGCAGTCTTTGTTTTACTGTCTTATAGATCTCTAATGCCCAGAACAGTCGCTGGCACAGTGTGGGCATTCAGTAAGTATTTGTAGAATACATGAAAGGATAGGAGACGTCTTCAATAGTCTGCTAACTAGTTTCCCTGTCTTTGGTTTCTTCTCTCTTCTAGTCCAACATCCACCCTGCTACTGGTAATCTGTCTAAACACAGACCTGCCTGTCCTTCAGTGACCTCCACCCCTGCAGGAAAAAGGCTCCTTCTCATGGCATGTATGGCATTTTCCACCCAGCCCTGACCCTCCTCTCTAGCCCCAGCTCCACCTCCACTCCCCTCTCGGGACATAAGGAAAGAAGATGCAGAGCTGATGACTACCCCAAGATCACACTACTGGGAAGTGATGGAATTAGAATTTGAACCCAGACTGTCTTACTCCCTAGTCCATGAGCCTAACCACCAATCAAAACAGCAGCTAAACACCCAACCTTTCACCAATGCCTCGTGTCCTTCTGTGATGTTTTTGGCATTCTCTACTCTGCTCTCTGTGCCTGGAACATCATCTTCCCTTTTCTCTGCTGTCCACTTCTGTGCATTCCTTTGGAAAACTCTCAAAATCTGACTCACAGGTCACCTCCTCTGGGAGCCTCCCTACACTTTACCTCCTCCCCTGGGCCCTGTCATGTCCAGATGTCCAGCATATGCCCAAATCCCAGCACTCACCACATGGCATGGAGGGGTCCCTATCGGCCCAATTTAAATGATAGGAATTAGAAATCGTGTGATACACGATACTAATAAAGTCTGACTTGACGCCTACAACTTTGGAATAATGCAACTCTCACCAATTAAATAAAAAGAAATTAAGGCTCACATAATTTCAAAGCCTGCTATCCAAGTCCACCGCAAATAGCATTTACATTCTTGCCACACGGTGGCGCCACTTTAGCCGGTAAGTAGAACCCGACACTCCAGTCAGTGTTGTCTGAACGGGGGTGTTGTTTACACACACCGAGTGATTGTGGTGGCTTTTATTCAGGTTTTATGCTTTTAAATATCTTTAAATATCTTGTAATAATGTCATTCATGCATTCCATAAGCGGTAGTTCTATGACAGTGCTGAGAAACACTGCGGAAGATCAGTTAGGATGGAAGGGAGGTTGTATGTTAGATGTGATGAAACCTCATGGCATGCTCTACTGTTCAATGAGCAGGCAGCCCCCCACAAAATAAGAGATAATACTGAGAATATAGGAAGTACGGTGATAGATTGATGTTTCCCTAGAATATATTTGTCTCTTTTTTTGTCAGCGAAGGCGACGGGGTCTCTCTCTGTTACCCAGGCTGGAGTGCAGTGGTATGATCACGGCTCACTGCAGCCTCGACTTCCCAGACTCAAGTGACCCTCCTGCCTCAGCCTCCTGAGTAGCTAGGTCCACAGGCACATGCCACCATGCTGGGTTAATTTTTTTATTTTTTGTAGAGACAAGGTCTCCCTAATATGCCCAGGCTGGCCTCGAACTTCTGGGCTCAAGCAATCCGCCCACCTCAGCCTCCCAAAGTGCTGGGATAACAGGCATGAGCCATTGTGCCCCCCCAGAATGCATTTCCATAAGAAATATTCTTCAGAAGAAACGTGCACTGAATGACATGCACTTTGACTCCAGCCCTGCATGGTAAAGATTCGTTTTTCTTGCTTTCTCAGCCGTAAGCTGGGAGATTCCTAATGACCCGGCTACAGTTGAGCTGCTGTTTTGATTAGTGGTTAGGGTTACGGGCTAGAGTAAGGCAATCTGGGTTCAAATTCTAATTCTACCACTTCCAGTAGTGTGATCTTGGGCAAGTCATCAGCTCTGCATCTTATTTCCTTATGTGTAACAGGGCCACAGAACCGCACTCAGCTCATGGGGTGCTGCTTGAGAGGTAAATGGAGCCAGTCTATGAGGGCTCAGCGCAGCGCTGGGACAGTGTCCATGCTGGCTGGGCGTGAGCCATGCTTCCCTTCCGCAGTCACATTAACGCAGCTCACAGCTGAGCCAAACCCCCAGACAGGGAGGGTTCCCATCACCTAGAGAATTGTCTTGCCCTCCTCTCTTGTCCTTTCTGACTCGGAGCTAGTGTGCTGACTGTGCTCATCTCAGAAAACCAATATGGTATTCAGCTCCTTGCCAATCTCATTTTGAACTCTGTGGGGAAAGTTTTGCATTTTTCTGCAATAGTAGGAAAAGGCCATTATAGCTCTGGTGAATCAAGGCTGGCAAGATGTCGGCAAAGCCTTTGGGGACCTGTCTCTCCCCTTTGCCATGTCCACCTCTCCTTCTCTGGGCTGTTATGACCAACTCCTCACATCTCTGGAGACTTCACAAGGACCTGCTGCCTGACACATGGCACCCCGTGAGCCAGACTCAGAGTTCTCTCCTCCCCTACCCCCAGTCAGAGCTCAGAGAACGGGGCTCCCTGGAGATGCCCTTGCTCCTCCTCTTCGGGAGGCACTCTTGCCATCTTTGGGGAATAGGATATTTTAGGGACAAGTAAAAGGATGATAAGGGCTGGAAGGGGCTTATGGGGACACTGCTCCTCCCTCTCCTTGGAGTGCCATTGGCTAGTAAGATTTGAGATGGCCGATTTTGAGGGCTGAGGGTGGGAGTCGCTTCTGATTGCAAGACTCTGACCCAGAATCACTAAAGCAGCTGGGAAGGCCTGGAAAAGGGAGAACAGGAACGGATTAGTCAGGCTTCTCCAGAGAAACAGAAGCAATAGGATGTGTAGATATGAAGAGATTTATTGTAAGGAACTGGCTCACATGACTGTGCAGGCTGAGAAGTCCCTCTTCCTGCCATCTGTAAGCTGAAGACCTGGGAGAGTCAGTGGTGTCACTCAGTCCAAGTCTGAAGGCCTAAGGACCAGGGGAGACTATGGTCCCAGTCTGAGGGCAGGAGAAGACAAATGTCCCAACTCAGGCAGCCAGGCGGAGGGCAAACTCTGCCTTCCTCTGCCTGTTTGTTCTATTCAGGCCCCAACAAACTGGATGGTGCCACCCACATTGGCAAGGGTTGTCTGCTTTACTCAGCCACCAATTCAAACGCCAATGTCATCCCAAAGCACCCTCACAGATGCACCCAGAAGTAAGCCAACTATCTGGGCACCCCATGGCCCAGTCAAGTTGACATGTAAAATTAACCATCCCAAGGAGATTTATTCCTTAAGAGCTTCATCTCTGCCAGGGTTCAGAACCTTTTCACTTTTTTCCCATGGACCCCCTGTCCAGAAAGATTTTAGCTACCAAATTGTATTTTTAAAATAATCTCCTAATTTCATTTCTCCATTGCACACATGCACATGGGTGAGTGGGTAAACTGGAGAGGAGTGTGAGGGAAGATTGTCAGAGCAGAAGGTGAGACAGGAGGTACCAGCCTTCCACTGCTGTCGGATTCAGAGGTACTGGTGAGGCAGGATAAGGAAGGTTAGGAGGCCACACTGACTTGTCCCCTGGTGTGAAGCCCCGTGGGCTCCTTTCAAAGCAGGCCCCGCTTGTGCATCAGCACCTACCTGTAAGCAGTCCTACAGGCTACCGGCAGAGCGCCAGATAGTTGCAAATTTCTGATACCTAGTACCACCGGGGAAAGAGAACAAAAGCCCCTTGTTCATGATGTGATGTACCTTCCCTAATCTCTAGCTAATCAGCACTAAAACCCCAAGAAACTATTAGCTACAAATTCCTGGCTTATGGGGGTGGACTAAGGACTTCTCCAGGGTCTCATATGAGCAACTACTCTCAAGGTTTAGCTTAGTGATTTTTCCTCATTTTAATAAACACACCCCTGGGTGATTTTCTGTGCTAGTGATAACATGCAATGCATGTGAGAGCATGTAGACGCTGAGTGCATACACCAACCACAGGTCAGCCTTTGCACTTGACCTCACCCGGATTTCAGGCATATGTATATACAGCTCTCATAAAGGGAATTCCCTTGGGACACTGGGGCTGTCTCTGCCTCTGAGCATCCCCCTCTGCCTCTCAGGGTGTACTTTCACTTTGCAGTAAACTTCTTAGACTGCTCTTACTTTGGACCCAACCCCAAATTCTTCTGTGCGGTGAAGTCAAGAATCTCAGTTGTCCCACCAGTGACACCAAATTGGTTGATGCTCTGAAAAGGGCCCTGGAGACCTAGTCAGTTGCCCTTAACTCAGCCCCTAACTGGCTGTGTGACCTTGAGCAAGTCACTTCTTTCAGCCTCAATTTGGAAGCTGAGGAGGTCTGATAGCATCCTCTCTGCAGCTTCAGATGAGGGTTCTCCCCTCCCACTGCCATTCTGTCCCGTCTGCTATGCTCAAGTTCCTGAGAGACACCCAGTGTTTGTCTCTCCCATGGCTCCTTGCACAGCATCCTGCACAAAGTGGGCACTTGGTACATTATTTGATCAATGAGGGAATGATAAAAGGAGCTTCCATTTCTGCAGCATCTCCCATGGGCCAAGCACTGTACCAGGAACCTTTATGAATGTTATGTCTAATTCTTACAACACCTCAGGATAGGCATTTAAAACATTTTCTGCTGCAGGAAATTGAGTTGGTTTTATATCTAGGTTAATAGTCTACTATTATCACTGATCTATGCAATGCTCTTCTCTTTTCTTGTTTTAATCTATACCCCCAACATTATGATTTATAGTAAGATTTTTTTTTTTGTTCCTCATCCATGGTTCCTGATATAGAGCTCCTAAAACACTTGTAATTTGCAATAAGAGTGCTAGGTGCATCTTTTGTTCTAATATTTTGTCTTTGACTCCAGTTTCTGACACAGAACTCCTAATCTGTTGGAATTTTCTGGGTGATAGGAGTGTCTTTTGTTCTAATTAGGTGACTCTTTTTTTTTGTTTGCTTGTTTTGAGATGGAGTCTTGCTCTGTTGCCCAGGTTGGAGTGCAGTGGCACGATCTCGGCTCACTGCAAGCTCCGCCACCTGGGTTCACACCATTCTCCTGCCTCAGCCTCCCAAGTAGCTGGGACTACAGGCACCAGCCACTACATCTGGCTATTATTATTATTATTATTATTATTATTTTGTATTTTTTTTAGTAGAGACAGGGTTTCACCATGTTAGCCAGGATGGTGTTGATCTCCTGACCTCGTGATCTGCTGGCCTCGGCCTCCCAAAGTGCTGGGATTACAGGTGTGAGCCACCGCGCCAGGCGTACCCAACACTGTTTTGAAGAATTCTCCATGCTACTCTGTGTGCATCTACACAGAATGGAAGAAGTCCATTGCTTCTGCCTGCTGTCCGGAATTCCACAGGCGCATCCACTGTGGTTGACTTTTCCATTCCCTGGTGGTGAAAACCTCCAGTATCTCCCCTGTCTGCTACCATAAACACCACCACGAAGAATATCCTTCTACACATCACCGTACACGCCTTCTGGGATACAATCCAAGAGCAAGATTGCTGGGTCCAAGGGCATGTACAATGTGGAGATTATGACCCCAATTTTAGAACTAGAGAAATGATGCTTAGATTACACAAACAGCACTTGGGGATTCATTTCCAGAATTTCCGCCTCCAGAATCTGTGCTAGTCCCAAGGTGTTAGCCCGCCTCTATGAATAACTAAATCTGGTCCATTCAGTGCAACACTTAATTTCCTTGCTATGTAGACCTCACATCTCAATAATGAACTGAGATAAACTGAAGGGATTGTCTAGATATCTTGGCATGACTGTGACTTGAGGAACTCTTGCTTCTTTGAATTATTGCCACTCTCTCACATGTTTTCAGCAGAACACAGTTACAAGCATGCCCCATGTCTATTGTCTTACTCCCCTAACAACCCTATGATGTAGGAATGATCATCATTTCCATTTTACAGCGAAGGAAACAGAGGTTCAGTATCATTTATTTAGCTGTAAAGTGGCAGGGCTGAGAATCAAATGCAGGCCTCTGAATCTAAGTCTAATGTAATTTCCACCACTCCAGAGCTGGTAGCCCAGGAAAATAAACCTGTTCCCCATAGCCAGGCACTTGGATGAGATCACAAAAGCTCAGAACTTTGAGCCAGCTGTTTGCAAACCCTGTCTGCAGATGTTTGGCATTCAGCAGGGACAGCTCTGGCCAGGAAACGGAGAGAGCCCAGCTGGCACACAGAAGGGAGAGGGGCATGGTACCAGGGATGGCCCCCTGCACAGGCAGTCCCAGAGCTGCAGAGCTCCATTCTGCTGTCAGTGGGTGGCAGCAAGGCGCTGTGGCCTTTTCCAACGATGGGACTACCTGACTTCTCTCTCCTGGCTCTCGCCCCACACACTGAGAAACATTAGTGGTGGCAAGAGAGAAACCAATGCCCTCTGCTTTTAAAGTCTTCCCTGGCAAACCCCTCAAGTTGATTTTATTCCATTCTGTTCAGCTTACACAGCCCAGCATTTCACAAACACACTTCCATTAGACAAATATTAGCTCTCTACTCCGTGCCAGACAAGTACTCAGCAACTTGAGATTGTGAAATGACTAATTTCACGAACCACGAGTTACTAAGCAAGACACTTACACCCTGAGCCAATGATGATACGATGGTACCCGCCCCAAAGATGGTTGCAGGGTAAGCACATGTGCAGCACAGTGCAGATGCTAGAGGAGCGGTATTTGGTAGTATTACTTGATGTAATAAAGGAAGAAAGTGGTAAATAGAAAATATGAAGGAGTACTGGGAAGGGAACAATGAGCTAGCTCTGGACAGAGCATGGAGGTGGCAGTAGATACCACTGAGTAGAGAGGCGGTATTCAGCTGCAGGATGAGATGTTCCTGGGGCAGAGGTGCAAGGCAGCAGAAGGAAGAATATGCATAAAATTAAGATGTTCCCTCCCTCTGCAAAGAGCCTTCACCAGGGCTTCTTTCCTCCCCTCTGTAACCTGGACGTGGTTGCACTTAATCTGTTTCCAAGCCTCTCTTTCCCCTAGATTCTGAGCTCCTTGAAACCTGGGACCACGTGTTCTGCCCTTAGCACAGGATTGTACACAGTCAGCCCTTATTAGAGATTTTTTGGTGAATGAAATACACAGAGGTATAACAGAGCATGGGCTCTACAAGTAGCGGGGAAGGGTCTGCATGCCTGATGCATAGAGTAAAGGCTGGGAATGAGAGGAATGAATGCTGAGAGTTAGACCGTCAAGGGTCCCGTGTGATGGGCTGGGGATTTCCATGGATGGCTCGGATTAAGGAGTAGCAGTGAGAAAGAGAGTAAATGTAGAAAGTGGGAAGGGTGGGCCACTACACAGATTGATGGGGACGGAAGCTGGAGGAAGAAGTCAAGGATAACACTTTGCTCCATCCTGAACTGGCTTCCTGCTCTTGAATAATTCGCCATGTCTGCCAAGAGGGCACAAACATTCATTCGAATGAGGCCCCACACATTCTGCTGGTATTGATTGGCTTTCATTTTGGCAGGGAAACAGAGCCAACAGGATGTGTATCTATACCTAGAAAGAGAGAGGTCTATTTTAAGGAATTGGCTCGTGTGATTGTGGAGGTGCAAGTCAAAAGTCTGCAGGACAAGCCAGCAGCTGGAGACCCAGGGAAGAGCTACAGATCGAGCCCACAGTCAGCCTGCTGGCAGCACTGTTCTTGCTCAGAGGAGGTCAGTCTTTGTTCTTCAGCTTATTAGATGACACTCGCCCACGTCATGGAAAGCAATCTGGTTGACTCAAAATCCACCCATTTAAATGTTAATCTCTTCCAAAAACACTTTGACAGAAACATCCAGAAAAATGTTAGAATGTTTAACCAAAGATCTAGGCACCATGGCCCAGGCAAGCTGACATATAAAATTAACCATCACAGCACTCTAAAAATTCAGCCACATTCCTCACACAGTCAGTTCATCTGCAGCTGATCTGCAAGCGTGCTTTCTCGCTCTCTCTCTCTGATATCTCTATACCCCAACAGAGTCACTATAGGGAAAATCAGGGGACCACCTGATACAGTTTGGCTCTGTCCCCACCCAATTCTCATCTTGAATTATAGTTCCCATAATCCCCACGTGTCATGGGGGGAGCTGGTGGGAGGTAATTGAATCTGGGGGTGGTTACCGCCGTGCTGTTCTTGTGATAGTGAGTGATTTCTCACGAGATGTGATGGTTTTATAAGGGGCTTTTCCCCTTTGCTTGGCACTTCTTCCTGCCACCGTGTGAAGAAGGTGCCTGCTTTTCCTTTTCCTTCTGCCATGGTTGTAAGTTTCCTGAGGCCTTCCCAGCAATACAGAACTGAGTCAATTAAATCTTTTTCCTGGCTGGGCACTGTGGCTCACACCTGTAATCCCAGCACTTTGGGAGGCTGAGGCAGGCAGATCACCCGAGATCAGGAGTTTGAGACCAGCCTGACCAACATGGCGAAACCCTGTCTCTACTAAAAATATAAAAATCATCCGGACTTGGTGGCAGATGCCTGTAATCCCAGCTACTCAGGAGGCTGAGGCAGGAGAATTGCTTGAACCTGGGAGGTGGAGGTTGCAGTGAGCTGAGATCGCGCCACTGCACTCCAGTCTGGAGGATAGAGCGAGACTCTGCCTCAAAAAAAAAAAAAACAAAAAACTTTTTCCTTTATAAATTCACACCATCTCAAGCTGTATTTTGCCCACATGAGCCATGACACCCCATTTATCATTCTCCTCACATTCCCAGAGTCACACACATCCGTAAGGCAGCAACTCACAAAAAACTCCTGAGAGTGTGCAGGGAGCAAATCCTCTCCACTCCTGGGTCGCCTCAAGTTCCAGGGGAACATTAACGTGTGTTTCCTCGGCCAGGGATGGAAGGGCAGGGGCAGGGAGCCAACGGTATGTTCAAATGGTGTGGTTTAAAGAGAATTAAATACAGAGATTATTTATGAAGGTGTGGATAGGGTGCAGGGAAATCCAGGTCCAAAGCAGTATCCCTGAGCTAGCTAGTAATGTAGGTTCTGTTACCACCCGCAGCTGCCATGACCAGAGCCATGGGACCTTGGCAGAAGGAAGCCCTGTAATAAATACCCACCCTCACTTTCCTCCTGCCTTCTTTGTCCTGTTACTGTTCCCCATCATCTGAATCCAACCAGAGGCATGGGTCTCAGGGGCCCATTGGTGTGTTTATAGCTCAGCTTCCCGGGACAGAGAGCCAAGCGGAGAGGGTGAAGAGGGAATGTGGAAGGCGACCCTGAAGCTATCTGGCCAGGCAGGGTAGAGGTCTCTTGACACTCACATCCAGAGCTCTTGCTCCTTCTCCAAACCCTCGCACCTGTCTCCAGCGCAGAGTCGAGCCTAGTGACAGGGGATGGGGAACTTGTTCTGCCTTTTCATTTCCTCCTTGAAATATCTTCTTTCTTATACCTGTAGACCTAGACCAGGCAGCTTGCCCTTCAGTGCTGAGGATTTGCCATCTGTTTCAAGCTGGCTCATTTCTGGCATCTGCCCCTGGGGCAAACGGTGGCCTCCAGGTCAGTCATCTCAAGTGTGTGTGTGTGTGTGTGTGTGTGCACGCATGTGGGTGTGAGTGTGTATGTGGGTGTTACAGTGTGTGTGTGAGTGTGTGTGAGTGATATTGTACGTGAGTGTGTGTGTGTGAGAGAAAGAGAGAGGAGGAGAGGGGAGAGGAAGGCAGGGGAGGGGAGGAGAGGGGAAGAGGAGAGGGAGGGGAGAGGAGAGGTGAGAAGAGGGAAGAGGGGAGGAGGGGAGGGGAGGGGAGAGGAGGGGAGAGGAGAAGGGAAGGGAAGAAGAAAAGAACAACGCTACAACAAAACAATACTTTACCAAAAGGTAATGATAAATGACACCGGCTTCCATCCCTCAACTTAGGTGACAAAGTCCCAGCAATGCAGTAATAACTAACAGTCTACAAACTGGATTTCAGTTATTTTACTAGATTCTTTTAGGGGCAAGTTCTATTTACTTTCAAAATCCCACAGCGCAAACAAAGCAAGGTATTCGACCAAGCCCTGCTCTTTTCTTATTCGTTTCTAATTACCTGTACGGGCTATTGTGCCCATACTCAAACACTG
>NW_012101365.1:2706123-2740925 GCF_000951045.1 Mandrillus leucophaeus | reverse complement strand
CAACCCCCCAGTTACTGCGAGGGGAGAGGAGAGGGAGGGGAGGGAGGAGTAAGCAGGGGGAGAGGAGAGGGAGGATTCTGGTAAACTTCTAAAATAACGAATCCCAGAAAATGGTGAATGTTTACTGAATACTTGCTGTGCACCAAGCCCAGAACAGCTCCTTCAGCCCTCCCCTATCTCCATCAGTGATGTTATTTTTTTCCTACTTTACAGACGAGGAAACTGACTTCAAGAGTCCAAATATCTTAGTGTTCTTGAGCCAAAGGTGTGAGTGAAGGAGACGTGGTCCCTGCCCTTGAGAAGCCGGCAGTCTTTCTGGGGAGACAGACGGGGAGCAGGTGAGCAGGTGCTCAGTGTGGTAAGTGCTGTCATGCATGGGTGAGATGCCATTCCATGCACAGAGGAGGGAACGATTTTATACCGGGGTGTGTCCATGGGGACGTCACAAAAGAGGGGATATTTGTGTTTAGGCTTAAAGTCTTATTTGGGTCACTAGATGGACCTAGAGGGCACTCCAGGCAATGGCAAGAGCCTGCAAAGACTCAGATAAGAAAGGGCATGGTGTTCTGGGAAAATGGTGAGAATTCCATTGTGGATGGAGCAAGAGGAAGAGGGAGGAGGGGAGGAAAAGCCGAGGGATGGAGGCAAGGAGAACAGTCTTGGCCTTTTATGTTAAAATAAATTCTCATTGCAGAATTCTTGCTGATGTGCAAATTTAAAATTTTATTCAAAACATAGGCTCTATAGTGATCAACCAAAGACCCACACTGGAAGTGTTAAGTAAATTTCATCTGTTCAGTCTGTCCAAACACAGCTATAAAAAGAGCTAAACAGGGCTTGAAAAGCATGTTTTGAATACTTAAAAAAAAAGTGGAGTCAGAAGAGCCTTTTGCAGTTTCTAGGAAGATTGACTGCTCTGTGTTTTAGGAGCGGTGCCTGCCGCCTTGCATGGATAACTGAGCTGGAGGACCCTGCGCTTCCCGAACCTCGCAGGCAGAGCAGCCTCTCAGGAGCCCCTTCCGAGGCTTCCTCCTATGGGCATGTTGCTTTCTCATCACTGCTGCAGCTGACCTTTCTCCCCAGCAACCACCAACAGCCCGTTTATCCACAGTCTAAACAACCAAGAGAATCAAGGAACCCCATGGTGGGAGGATGAGAGCAGTCGGTACTCAATTTTGTGATCAGTAAATAGTTCAACAACAGTTCCCAGGTTGCATGTGACCCCACAACCAGCATTGTTCGACTTCTGCATCTTTTGTGTGGCTAGCCCTGTTCTGGGCACTCAAGACATTTCACAACAATATCTGTGAAATTATAACATGCTATCTGCATTTTTAAGATGCATTATGGACCAGGAGTGGTGCTGGGAGTACTTTGGGGGGCTGTGCTTTGGGAGGTTGAAGCGGGAGGATCACTTGAGGCTAGGCATTCCAGACCAGCCCAGGCAACAGAGCCAGACCCCATCTCTACTAAATTTTTTTCTTTTAAATCAGCTGAGTGTGGTGGCACAAGCCTGCAGTCCCAACTATTTGGGAGGCTGAGGCAAGATGATCACTTGAGTCCAGGAGTTGGAGGCCACACTGAGCTGGGATAGTGACACTACACTATAGCCTGGACGACAGAGAGAGACTCCTACTTTAAAACAAACTAACTAACCAAACAAAAGAGAAGCATGATGGTGTGCCAGGGAGGGGTCTATTTGAAGGCATTTAGACCGGATTCAGCCAGTCAGAAAGTTCAATTAACCAAAAAATTCCATTTTCCAAAGAATTCAGAATAACTAGGAGTTCATTGGAATCTCCCTGAAGGTCCTTCTGGATTTATTCTCATGGACTTACCCTACGAGTGTGGAGCTGCAGCAACGTTCTTCACTTCCGGGAGGCACAGCAACCCCTGGCATCACCGTGCTCTCTGGTCTCCAGGGATGGGGATGTGTGCGGCAGCTCAGGCTTAGGCCTCCTGGGATGCGCAGGCTGCTTGTAACAAGGGCCCAGCAATGGGTGCTGGAGGCTGAAACCTGTGCACATTCTTTTGTCTGAAAGTCATAATCAGCCAGGCATGTAAAGATGTTGTTCATAAGGGATTTATTCCAGCCTTGTATATTAGAGCAAAAAATCAGAAACAAACCAAATTTCCAACCCTCAAGGATTAGTCAACTAAACTGTGGAATAGTCGGGTAATGTACTATAAAGCAGCCACTAAAAAAGGTGTTGGGAAAATTTAGTTATTCATCTAAAAACATGTTCGTAATAGGTTAAGTTAAAAAGCAGTATATACAATAGCTAGAATGTAGATGCAATCCAAGTGTCCATTGAGAGGTGAATGGGTAAGCAAAATGTGATCTATACATACAGTGGAATATTATTCAGACTTAAAAAGGAAGGAAATTCTTTTGTTTTTTTAGACAAGGTCTTATTCTGTTAACCAGGATAGAGTGCAGTGGTGTGATCTCAGCTCACTGCAGCCTCAGCCTCCCAGGCTCAAGTTATCCTCCCACCTCAGTCTCCTGAATAGCTGAGACCACAGGTGTATGCCGCCACACCCAGATAATTTTTGTGGGTTTTGTAGAGATGGGAGTTTCAGCATGTTGCCCAGGCTGGTCTCGAACTCTTGGACTCAAGGGATCCTCCTACCTTGGCCTCCCAAAGTGGTTGGATTATAGGAGTGAACCACCATGCCTGGCCTTTTTTTTTTTTTTTTTTAATTAAGAGACAGGTTTTCACTCTGTCACCCAAGCTGGAGTGCAGTGGTGTGATCATAATTCACTGCAGCCTAAAAGGAAGGAAATCCTGATATATGCTATCACGTGGGGGAACTTTGAGGACATTGTGCTAAGTGAAATCCTCCAGCCACATAAGGACAAATATTTTATGATTCTACTTATATGAGCTAAATAGAGTGGTGGAATTCAGAGAAAGTAGAATGATAGTTGCCAGGGGCTGGGAGGAGGGAAAATGGGGAGTTATTGTTTAATAGATGCAGAGTTTCCTTTGGAGAATATTTTTAAAGTTCTGGGCCAGGCACGGTGGCTCATGCCTGTAATCCCAGCACTTTGGAAGGCTGAGATGGGTGGACCACTTGAGGTCAGGAGTTTGAAACCAGCCTGGCCAACATGGTGAAACCCCATCTCTACTAAAAATACAGAAATTTGCCAGGCATGATGGTGCACACCTGTAATCTCAGCTGCCTGGGAGGCTGAGACAGGAGAATCGCCTGAACCTGGGAGGCGGAGGTTGCAGTGGGCCGAGATCGTGCCATGGCACTCTAGCCTGGGCAACAGAATGAGACTTTGTCTCAAAAAATAAAATAAAAATAAAGTTCTGGAGATGGATAATGGTGATCGTTGCATAACAATTTGAATGCATTCAGTGCCACAGAACTGCATGCTTAAAAATGGATAAAATTGTAAATTGTAAATTTTATGGGAAAGGTTTTTTTTTTTTAATTCACAATGTCCTTTTTTTTTTTTTTTTTTTGAGAGGAAGTTTTGCTCTGTTGCCCAGGCTGGAATGCAATGGCATGATCTCGGCTCACTGCAACCTCTGCCTCCTGGGTTCAAGCAATTCTCCTGCCTCGCCTCCTGAGTAGCAGGAATGACAGGCATGTATCATCACGCCCTGCTAATTTTTGTATTTTTTAGTAGAGACGGGGTTTCACCATGTTGACCAGGCTGGTTTTGAACTCCTGACCTCAGGTGATTCACCTGCCTCGGCCTCCCAAACTGCTGGGATTACAGGCATGAGCCACCATGCCTGGCCCACAATGTATTTTTTAAATTGGCAATAGTTTTATATATTTACAGGGTACAATGTAATGTTTTGATATATGTATACATTACAGAATGATTAAATCAACCTAATTAACATATCCATCATGTCACATATTTGCATGTGTGTAGTGTGAATTTGCTTCTTATTTTTATTTTTATTAGTGATGGGTACACTAGAAGCCCAATCCCCACCATATTGAGTTTTGCCCAGATATTGAACATTGTACACAACAGGGAATTTGTCAATCCTCCCCCACTTTGGAGTTCCTGCTGTCTATTATCTCCATCTGTATGTCCATGTGTACCCATTGTTTAGCTCCCATGTATAAGTGAGAACATGGAATATTTGACTTTCTGCTTCTCAGTTAGTTCCTTAGGATAATGGCCTCCAGTTCCATCCATGTTGCGACAAAGGACATGATTTCATTCTTTTCATGGCTGCATAGTATTCCACAGTGTATATACTATATTTTCTTTATCCAATCAACCACTGGTAGACACTTGGGTTGGTTCCATGACTTTGCTATTTTTGTAAATGTGTATTTTACCCCAACAGAAAAGAAAAAAACCAATATGTATGTTTCTCCAAAACAAAAAATTTAGACATAGAAAAATATTTGGGAATATGAACTAAAAAGTTATTTCCTGGGGTTGGATTATGGGGTATTTTCTTTTTTTCTTCCTTTCTTTTTTTTTTTTTTCTGAGATGGAGTTTTTCTCTTGTTGCCCAGGTTGGAGTGCAATGGTGCAATCTCAGCTCACTGCAACCTCCACCTCCCAGGTTCAAGCAATTCTCCTGCCTCAGCCTCCTGAGTAGCTGGGATTACAGGCACCCACCACCACACCCAGCTAATTTTTTTTTGTATTTTTAGTAGAGATGGGGTTTCACTATGTTGGCCGGCCTGGTCTCAAACTCCTGACCTCAGGTGATTCACCCACCTTTGCCTCCCACAGTGCTGGCATTACAGGTGTGAGCCACTGCAACCAGCCTATGGGGTATTTTCATTTACATTTTTCTTAGTTTTTGACAATGAACATGTATTACTTGCAGTATTTACTTTCTTCATTGAAGGAGATAGGGCAAGATAGGCACAAACTGACTCAGCCTGTCCCCTAATGGGCAGTGGTTGAAGGCAAGAGTGCAGCACCACCTGCATGTGTCAAAACAACCTTCATTACTGGGCAGACACTGATTATCCCTGATGGGATCCCAACCTGCCTGGACAGAGAGCCCACGCCCATTCTTCCACCTTTACTCGTGTGGACACTCAGACAACAGCAAGTCCATGGAGAACCACAGAAGCTGTGAAGTTTCCAGATCTCTCATAAGTCTCACTACTGCCTTGCTCTTTTTCTATCCATTCTCTCCCTTATTCACCTGGACAACATTCATTCATAGAAACTCAGCCCAGCTGACACCTCCCCCGGGAAGCCTTCCCTGACCCTCTGAGCTATGTCTAGAGTCCCGAGCTCTCTCTGTGCAGAACATATCCCACAGACTGAGCTCCTGGAGGCAGGCCCAGAGCTCAGCAGCTATGCAGCCTCAGTGCCCAGCCCAACGCCCAGCCCAGGCAGGAGCTTGGGTTGGCTGAGCTGAACAGAAACTATCTTGTTCCTGAGATGTAGCTAGTTTCTTGATGGAGGTCATCCAGTGCTAGCAGCTCAGTTTCCAACTCCATTTTGAGAATTATGGCCAATAATTTGTTTTCCTAAAGCAAAAAGGTGAATCATAAATCTGAGTGGTTTTTGTTTGGAGGACTTTTTCTTTCTTTCTTTTTTTTTCCTTTTTCAGACAGGGTCTTGCTCTGTCTTGTCACCCAGGCCGGAGTGCAGTGGTACAAACACAGCTCACTGCAGCCTTGACCTCCCTGATTCAATTTTTAGCCTTTAATGCTAATATCACAGTGGGTCATTGATTATTTTTAAGGGGAAAGGTAACTTTTTGGCAAGTGACTCATATCCACACACACCCCATATTTGAATTTCACTTGTCAGTGTTTCTTACCTGGACTTGAGCTGCTCAAGAGCTGGGAGCCCACCCACTGCACGCCGCGTAGTAGGTCTTCACCTGTGTGCCAATCATTAGAGACACTGGGGTCCTGAAAGCTGCCGATGTTGCCCTGTTGCCATTGGCTTTCACTCTTTCTTGTGCTCTTGCCACATGCCAGGCATTGTTGTAGGTGCTGAGGAGGCAGCAGGGAACAAATCCTGCAAAACACGAGCCCACCCTTCCCACCAAACAACACTTACAATCTCTCACCTGAAGCTGGGCCCATGGTTCCACCCATTTTAAAGAAGAGAAAGAGAGAAAGGCGGGAAAGGCTGCACTGCAGGACGCTGAACAAGTGTGGATTAGGACCCAGAAGTCCTCAGTTTATTTTGAGCTTTCCAGCTGTGTGACTTTGGGAAATCTACTTGACCTGTCACTACCTCAATTTCCTTATTTGTAAACTAGGAATAATGATAATATCTAATAAGATCGAGAGGATTAAATTAAACATGTAAAGTGCTTAGAATAATGCCTGGTACATGGTAAACACTTAGTACAAATTACTATTTATTGCAGTTGCTGTTATTACTAACCCAGAGTAGGTCCTGTAACATCTCAGCTTTAGTTTCTTCTCCTGTAACGGGAACAATACTAACACCTCCCTCACAGGTAAAAGGCTAATGAGATGAAGCAGGTGAAAGCACTTTATCAACTAGGGGTATAAACTAGGGATTCAAAGCCTCCAGCAGCAAGCCACTCAGGGAATCCAGATAGATGAGGGGTGGGAGGCAGAAGGTGGCCAGGAGTCATGAGGTTTGGGATCAGGAACAAGCAACTGACTCTCAGCTCCAGCACTTGTGGTCATGCAGATGTTTCCAATGAAGCCACAAATCCAGATTTTTATATAAGATCCCTAGTTTTTAAAAGTTGGCAACTAAGTCAAGTTTTTGTAAGTCACTTCGAGTGCCAGTCAAAACAAGGGTGCCGCCAATTCGTGACCTGTTAAAAACTTTTACAACTATTACTTAGTAAACCAAGGGGGAAAACGATGAACGTAGCTGGTGCAATAACTCAACTGAAAAGCCAAGAAATAACTAACATTTGATTCTTCCAGTAGCCCTAAGAGACAGGCATGAGCATCCCCATTTTACAGATGAGGTAACTGACCGGAGATGGAAGGTCACAGAATTGCCCAATGGCCAATGGGGCTGGATGCTGTGACTCTGTGACTCCCTAACCCAATCTTTTTTCACTCTGACTACACAGCATGATCACAGCACACTGTCACCTGAGCCCACAGGCCCCACAACTTCACTGCAGAACTAAAATGCAGTGGGGCCAGCATCCAGACTCATTGTCCTGCCCTGCTCCACAATGGGAAAAACCTACATGAAGACCATTAACACCAACACCAATGCATTTTTTTTTTTTTTGAGATAAGGTCTTGCTCTGTCACCCAAGTTGGAATGCAGTGGCAAAATCACAACTCCCCACAGGCTTGACCTCCTGGGCTTAAGAGATCCTCCTGCCTCGGCCTTCCAGGAAGCTGGGACTACAGATATGCACCACCATTCCCAGCTAATTTTTTGATTTTTTATAGGGATGGGGTCTCACTATGTTACCTAGGTTGGTCTTAAACTTCTGAGCTCAAGCAATCCCCCTCCTTCAACCTCACAAATTGCTGGGATTACAAGCGTGAGCCACCATGCCTGCTACAGGTTTTTGTGTTCCATCATTCAACATCTGAATCGGTCCTTGCCTAAAAGAACTGCTAGGCTATTAAGGTGTCTTTTCAGCAAGGCTTCCAGATCTGTAGGCAACTGAAAGAGAAAAGAGAGGGAAAGGATGTTAGGGTCTGCAGATCAAAAAGAGCCTCAGAACTAGTCCCCAAAGCAATGTACAAAAACACAGCAAGGTCTATATACTAATACACTCACTTTATATGCATAATCCAAACCATAAGTCTCTACATAGCTGTGGTTTAGTCCAGGGGCTCCCATCACCCTCAACTCAATACTGGGCCCCACCCCCAAACAATTCGCTCAAAACCGGGGATTTGATGGGGATATGGGTATGTTTTAAAAGCTCTCCAGCAGAGATCACTGATCTACTAAAGACTGAGAGAATTCATTCATTCACTTTATTCATTCAACAACCCTTCCTTCCTTCTTCCCTTCCCTTCCCCTCCCTTCCCTTCCTTCCTTTCTTTCTCTCTTTCTTTTTTCGAGACAGAGTCTTGCTCTGTCGCTGAAACTGAAGTGCAGTGACGCGATCTCGGCTCACTGTAACCTCCACCTCCCGGGTTCAAGAGATTCCTCTGCCTCAGCTTCCTGAGTAGTTGGGATTACAGGCATGCACCACCATGCCCAGCTAATTTTTGTATTTTTAGTTGAGAAAAATACATGTTGGCCAGGCTGGTCTCGAATTCATGACCTCAAGTGATTCGCCCACCTCGGCCTCCCAAAGGTTACAGGTGTGAGCCACCATGCCTGGCCAAACAGCTATTTCTTGAGTACCTACTATGTGTCAGGCACAATATTAGTGTTGGAAATAGAGGGGAATATAAGACAATGTCCTTACCCTATTCTAGTTGGGGGAGAAAGTAAAAAAAATAGCATAATTTTAGGTATAACATTAATTGTTATAAAGAAAAATAAAATAAGGAACTAGGGAATGACTGAGGAGCAGCTTATTTTATTGAACATTTTTAATGTTTTTTGAATTTATCTTATTTTTGAGTAGGTAATAGATTTGCAAGTTTTAAACAAATCAAAATAGAAAAGATGCACCCTGAGAAGACCTGCTCCAGCCTCTAACTCCATTCCATTTTCTGACCCAAACTTGGAGGTTCCCTGACTGGCAGCGTCAGCACCCCTGGGAACTTGTTAGAAATGCACATTTTTAGGCAGGCCATGGTGGTTCACACCTGCAATCCCAGAGCTTTGGGAGGCCAGAGTGGAAGAATTGCTCAAGCCCAGGAGTTTGAGCCTGCATCGGGCTATGATTGCGCCACTGCACTCCAGCCTGGGTGACAGAGCAAGATTCTGTCTTTAAAAAAAAAAAAAGAAAGAAAGAAAGAAAAAGGAAAAAAGAAAAGAAATGCAGGTTTTGGGGCTCCACTCCAGACCTACTGAATCACAAGCTGTAGGAGTGGGACCAGTGGTTTACACTTTAACAAGCCCCCACTGTGATGCTAATCCACGCTGAAGTTTGAGAACCGCTGCTCGTCTAATAATATTAACACACATTCCTCTTAGTTTCTTATGTGTCTTTCCAGTACCAGTAACAAAGATGTTCATTCTTTGTTAAATACTGGTAACAAAGATGTTCATTCTTGTTTTCTCTTTTCTTACACAATTACTAACCTGCACCATAGTTTTATTATTTAATGTATGCTGGAGATCTTTCCATTTAAGTACAAAGTTTATTATTTTCTATACATCCCTGTCATGTCATCGTGTGGATGTATCACAGACTAACCAATTCCCACTGAGTGATCGTAGCTTATTTCCATCTTTTGCTGTTACTATTTGCTATTATGGCAGTTGCTAACTTTGCACATGTGTCATTTTGTGCTTGAGCATATCAGAGGATGAAGTCCTAGATGTGAGATGTAGGATCAAAGGGTAAATAAACTTGGAAATGTCATCGATGTTGTCAAATTGCTGCTCCTTAAGGATTCCCATCTGCAATGAATAAGAGCATTTTGTTTCACCACAAACTTACCGACACAGTGTGTTGGGATTTTGCCAATCTGTGAGGTGAAAAGTTGTAGCCTAGTGTACTTTGTCTTGTTTTGTTTTGTTTTTGAGACAGGGTCTCACTTTGTCCCCACTGGAGCACAGTGGCATGATCACTGCTCACTGCAGCCTCGACATTCCAGGCTCAAGAGATCCTTTCACCTTAGCCTCCCGAGTAGCTGGGACTGTGAGCACAAGTCACTGTGCCCGGTTAATATTTTATTTTTTGTGAAGATGAAGTCTCTCTCTGTTACCCAGGCTGGTCTTGAACTGCCGGATTAAAGCAATCCTACCTCTTTGGCATCCCAAAGTGTTGGAATTACAGGTGTGAGCCACCTTGCCAAGCCACCTAGTGTAGTTTTGATCTATATTTATTGAATGAAGTTGCCCACCTTTGCATATGTTTAAAGCCATCTGTATTTCTTTGACTGTAAACTGCCCTTTTGTGTCTTTTGCTCTTTTTTCTGTTAGACTGATGTATTAGTTCATTGTCATGCTGCTAATAAAGACATACCTGAGACTGGGTAATTTATAAAGGAAAGAGTTTTAATTGACTCATAGTCCAGCATGGCGGGGGAAGCCTCAGGAAACTTACAATCATGGCAGAAGAGGAAGCAAACATGTCTTTCTTCACAAGGCAGTAGCAAGGAGAAGTGCCAAGCAAAAGGGGGAAAAGTCCCTTATAAAACCATCAGATCTCATGAGAACTCACTCACTGTCATGAGAACAGCATGAGGTTGACCACCTCCTTGATTAAATTACCTCCCACAACTCATGGGAATTATGGGAACTATAATACAATTCAAGATGAGATTTGGGTGGGGACACAGCCAAACCACAGTAATTAATAATCTTGTATTTCTCTATTTCTAGAAGCTTTTTATATATTAAGGGAATTAATCCTTGGTGATATGAGCTGCAAAGAATTTTTCCCAGTTTGTCTCTTGTTTTTTGACTTCTGCTTAAGTAGTTTTTGTTTTGTTTTTTGAGATGGAGTCTCACTCTGTTGCCCAGGCTGGAGTGCAGTGGCATGATCTTGGCTCACCGCAACCTCTGCCTCTCAGGTTCAAGCAGTTCTCCTACCTGAGCCTCCCAAGTAGCTGGGATTACAGGCTTGCACCACCACACCCAGCTAATTTTTGTATTTTTAGTAGAGACGGGGTTTCACCATGTTGGTCAGGCTGGTCTCAAACTCCTGACCTCGTGATCCGCCCACCTTGGCCTCCCAAAGTGCTGGGATTACAGGCATGATCCACCATGCCTGGCTGCTTAAGTAGTTTTTTAAATTTTGGTTTGACTTTTAATTTTTAATATTATTTTCTACCTAGAATTTAGTTCTTGAAAATCAGAATTTAGTAACTTATTCAAAATTTATTACAGGGCTGATCAGGGCCTATCAGAAGCAAATGACCAGGCCCCTTCCCTCAAGGAAAAGGCACCCATTTTTCCTTTCCCCTCTACTCCTCTCTGGGTGGGCACCTGCAACCAGGATGCCATGGTTCCCTGTGGACCAGCCACAGGCAGTGGAAATAGTCAGGTGGCTGGAGGAACACCAGGCTCTCCCCATACTAGCTTTATGGCCTCAGCTATGTGACCCCTGCCCTGTGGAATCTGAGTGAGCATGTGCACAACCCCACTGTGGCCCAGGGCTAGGTGCCTTCTTGCCTTCACAGGACAATACTCTCTGGCCCCGGACCTTTGGCCCAGGTCAGGCTTCCCACACCCCACGTGACTGGTAGCAATGATGCCTGGGCCCCTGCCCTGCTCAGAAGCCAGTCAGATGTTCTCATTCTGCTTCAGGGTCCAGCAGACCTCTTTGGCCTCATCTCCAATCTCTGGCCTGAGCCCTCCACTTGGACTTGAGGGAGGGAACCAGCTTCTCTGCCTGTGGCCCTCAACTACCTTTTCTTCCTTTAATCCACCTTATGCATTCACTTTGAAAATTAGAGAAGGTAACAGATACCGAAAGAAAGTTTGTTTTATCTGTAATATTTGTATACATATATTTACGTAGTATCTACTCTGTGTCAGGCACAAATAAAGTAGTATTTTTTTTGAGCTACATGTTTTCTCCTATAATTTTTCAATATAAATATTAATATATATCACTATACAGGTAGTTCCCAGCCTAGGATGGCTTGATGAAACCATTCTTTGACTTTATGATGGATTTGCAGAGCCGTAACTCCATCATAGGTAGCTGTAAATAATTATCTATAAAGGAAGAAATGTTTTTCTACAATGAAGCCAAGAATCCAATATACAGAAGAGTGTATAACTTTTTTATCCCCCAAAAGAATAAGTTATTCTAATAACCAAACATTGATTTACAAGTGAAATTCTGGAAGGCAGCCCATTTGCAGATTTGTAACTGGGTTGGTGGTACATTTTCCATCTGCTGCTCAATGCTAAGCTCTGAGAAGGCAGAGGCCGAGTCCCCACAGTGCTCACAAAATACTTCTGGGAACAACTTACTAATGAAGGAATCATGGAGAAGGTGACCTAATCAAACGCTTTTTGTCCTTCAGTGCCCATGTATGTGCACATTCTGGTCCCTTGGTCTGGAGCCCCTCTCTGAACTCATTCTCAGAAGCCTGGGCCTGGAGCCATATCCTTGCGGCAGGGCCTCAGGCTGAGGGTCTTTTCACGTCCAGATCATGGCCTCTCTGCACTGTCGGTCCTGGGGCATCCAGAGTTCTTCAGCATTAGAGTTCCCTCACCCGCTTCAGCTAGGGAGCCCCCTTTGACCGTGACACCCACCATGAGGCCAAGATAATCTTTACACTTGGGACCTTCTAGAAAGGGATAGAGAAAGAAAAGAGAAAATAAACTAATATTTACATTTTACATATTTGATCTTCAAACTCAACCCATTGAAGCTGGGGTCACATGAATCCCTATTGGAAAGATGAAGAAACAAAGGCGCAGAAAGGAAAAGGAATTTGCTGATGGTCACATCGCTAGTAGGGGCCCAGGTCTAGAAGAACAATCATAGTAACCGTAATGGCTAGCAATTCCTGAAAGCCTCCTAAGGCCAGAAACTGCTCAGTGTTCTTCATGTGTGATGCTGCCTCATGCTTGCGAGTTCCCTGTGAAGGAGAAATTATCTGCACCAGCCCCACTAGTTACTGATGAGGAAACTGAGCTCCTGGGAGGTTAAGGGGCTTGCCCATGTTGCCCTCTGGTAGAATGGTGGAGCAGGATTCATATGTGGGTCTCCATTGCTCCTGAGCCCACTGTGCCACCTCAATGTCCCCTCTGCCAATTACCAGGGTTCAGAGGAGAGTAGGAGACAAGGTGGCCACACCTCCTTCTCCTGCCCCCACCAGCTCTCCCAGCTGCGCAATGTGGGTCAAAAACTCTTCTCTAAGGAGGTCAAGTTCTCTGGTTTTCCCTCAAACAAGGAGGGTAAAAAGAGCTGGGTTCAAATCCTGGCTCTGCTGCTTATTAGCTGAGTGCCCACGGGCAAGCCAGTTTTTCTAGGCCTGAGTGTTCTCATCTATAAAATGATGACAATAATACCTTCCTCATGGGGTCAAAGGACTTGCCACAGAATAGGTGCTGAATATGTGGGTTTTCTCTTGGTGCGTGGTTGAGACCACAGCCTTCATCCATACTGGAGGAGACTGTTACTGTCAGGATGCAGGTGTCTCCTCTCCTAGCCCAAGAAAGTTACTGAGCATCAACCAGTAGGGAGGAGGAGGTGCCCTTCCCTTGGGTGTCTGGGCAGGGAGAAGATCTCACCCGCATTTACCTGACAGGTCCAACTGCCTCTGAGTCTGTTTTGAATATGGGCTGTATATGCTTTTCTATGGCGTTCAGGTGAAATTGCAGAAGCTGGCAGGGGCACCAGTTTCTATGATTTACATTCCACATATCTGGAGGTAGAGTACCTTAAACAGGAGATCCAGGCCCCAAGACGTTTCACATTCCTCTGGTACACAGAAATACTTCTATTTCAATACAGAAGTTTCCTACATGCGCCTGGCTTTGAATGGAAGACCATTCTGTCACGTTTTTGCTTTCTTATACCAAACATCAACTGGTTTTACTAACCTGCTAAAAATTGGTAGTATTCTCTGGCATTCCAAGAAAAAGACGCTGCCTGCTCGATTAGGAGGTCTTCAGATTTATGTAAGGACGTGAGCCTCGCTGGGAAGGCAGGAGAAGGAGAGGTGCTATGCAGAGACGCTAGGTTTTAGACAGTATTTATTACCTCACCAGGTCAACTCTTCCAAGTATACAGTCCCTGGACTTTCTCTCTGAAAGATACTACTATCAGGCAGAACAGACTTTTTAAATTTTAAATTTTATTTTATTGAGACAGGATCTCACTCTGGGCTGGAGTACAGTGGCAAGATCACAGCACAGCTCACTGAAGCCTTGACTCTCTGGGCTGAAGCAATCCTCCTACCTCAGCCTCCCGAGTAGCTGGGACCACAGTCGCACACTACCACGCCCAGCTCATTATTGTATTTTTTGTAGAGAGGGGGTTTTGCCCTGTTGCCCAGGCTCGTCTCAAACTCCTGGGCTCAAGCCATCCTCCTGCCTTGGCCTCCCAAAGTGCTAGGATTATAGGCGTGAGCCAAGGCAACTGGCCCAGAATAGACTTCAAGGGAAAAAGTATTGTTAGAGATAAAGAGGTTCACTACATAATGATAAAATGATCAAATCACAAGGAAAGCAGGTATGAAACTCAATTACACGACCTTAAAGTATATAAATTACAGCTCAAGAGGACTACAAATAGAAAAAGACAAATCCACTCTTAGAATGGTCAGTTTTTTTTTTTTTTTTTTGAGACGGAGGATGGCACCAAGCCATTCATGAGGTGCCCATCCCCATGACCCAGACAACTTCCACTAGGCCCACCTCCAACTCCAACATTCGGGATCACATTTCAAACATGAGATTTGGAGGGGACAAATATCCAAACCATAACACAAGGTTTTCCAAAAATTGTGCTGGAACAATTGGTTATCCTCATAAAAAAGATGAGCTGATTGATTTATTGCTTGAGATGAGGTTTTACTCTGTCACCCACGCTGGAATGCAGTAGCATGATCATAGCTCACTGCGACCTTGAACTCTTGGGCTCAAGCGATCCTCCTGCTTCAGCCTCCTGAGTAGTTAGGACTGCCAGCATGCACAACTACACCAGGTTAAATTTCAAAATTTTTTTTGTAGAGATGGGGGTCTTACTATGTTGCCCAGGCTGGTCTCAGACTTCTGGCCTCAAGTCATCTTCCTGCCTCAACTCCCAAAGTGCTAGAATTATAGGTGTGAGCCATCACACCCAACCACAAAGGTGAATTTAGATCCTTAACTTATACAACACAGAAAAATTAATTCAAAATGGATTGTAGACCTAAATTTAAGTGCTAAAACTATAAAACTTTTAGAAGAAATTGCAAGAGAAACTCTTCCTGACCTCCAATTAAGCAGAGTTCTCAAATATGACATTAAAAGTATAATTCATAAATGAAAAAAATCAATAAATTGGAGTTAATAAAAATTACACACTTTTATACTTTAAAAGTCACTATTAAGTAAATGAGAATGATAAGCCACAGACTGGGAGTAAATATTTGCAAATCTTAATTCTGATAAAGGTTTTTTATTTTATTTTATTTTATTTTTTTGAGGCAGAATCTTGCTCTGTTGCCCAGGCTGAAGGGCAGTGGCATGATCTTGGCTCACTTGTAAGTGAGTTCAAGTGATTCTCCTGCCTCAGCCTCCTGAGTAGCTGGGATTAGAGGCACCTACCACCACACCTGGCTAATTTTTGCATTTTCAGTAGAGACGGGGTTTCACCATGTTGGCCAGGCTGGTCTCAAACCTCTAACCTCAGGTGATTCGCTGGTCTCGGACTCCCAAAGTGTGGGATTACAGGTGTGAGCCACTGCGCCTGGCTTTTAGTCAAGCGTGGTGGCATGCACCTGTAGTCCCAGTTACTTGGAAGGCTGAGGCAGGAAGATTGCTTGAGCCCAGGAACTGATTTGAGGCCTCAGTGAGGCCTCAGTGAACTATGATCACATGACTGGCATTCCAGCCTGGGTGACAGAGTGAGACCCTGTCTCCAAAAAACAAAAACACAAAACAAACAACAAAAAAGCTTTCATATCCAGAATATATGGAACTCCTACAACTCAATAAGAAGAAGACAACCGAATTTTTTTTGAGATGGAGTCTTGTTCTATCACCTAGGCTGGAGTGCAGTGGCATGATCTAAGCTCACTGCAACCCCTGCCACCCAGGTTCAAGCAATTCTCCTGCCTCAACCTTCTGAGTAGCTGGGACTACAGCCGCGTGCCACCATTCCCAGCTAATTTTTTGTATTTTTATTAAAGATGGGGTTTCACCGTGTTAGCCAGGATGGTCTCGATCTCCTGACCTCGTGAGCCACCCACCTCGGCCTCCCAAAGTCTTGGGATTACAGGCGTAAGCCACCACGCCCAGCCCCCAATTTTTAAAATAGGAAAAAGATTTGAGTAAACACTTCACCAAAGAAGATATATGAATGGTTAATATGCACATGAAAAGATGCTCAACATTATTAGTCATCAGTAATATACAAATTAAAACCAAAATGAGATACCACTTCATGCCCATTAGGACAGCTGTAATAAAGAACACAGACAATAATACCTGTGGGCAACACTGTGGAGAAATCAGAATCCTCATACACTGGTGGCAGGAGGGTAAAATGGTGCGGCCACTTTGGAAAATAGCTTGGCAGTTTCTTAAAAAGGTAAATATAAATGTATCAAGCAACCTAGTAATGGGACTCATGGGTAGCTACTCGAGATAAATGAAATATGTCTACAGAAAAGCTTTTGCATGAAGGTTCATAGCAGCATTTTCATAAAAGCCAAAATGTGAGTACAAATGTCCATCAATCGGTGAGTAGGAAAAAAAATGGGGCACGTCCATACAATGTGGTACCTACCATTCAACGCTACGATGGAGTAACTACTGATCCATGCTGCAAACATGGATGAGCCTAGAACATATGCAGAGTAAAATGAGGGAAAAAAAGAACACAGACTGTGTGACTGCATTTTTATAAAATGACCAGAAGAGGCAAATCTATGGAGATGTAAAGCATATTAGTGATTGCCTGGGGTTGGGGATGGGAATGGGGATTGACTAAATGTGGGCATGAGGGGCTCTTGGGGATGTGGAAGTGTTCTAAAATTGGACTGTCATGATGATTGCACAACTCAGTAAACCTACTAAAAACTATTGAAATGTACACTTTGAATGGGTAAATTATACGGTATGTAAATCATACCCCAATACAGCTTGTTTATAAAAGGAACAAAAAAGCCTATGTTGGGAAGTTATGAAACATACATAGTTATACATAATGCATAAAAATAAAAAAATTGAGCGGTGGCAAGCAGACAGCTACATGTACTGGGTTTCCTGGTGGCCCAGAGTTGTGGCTTACAGAAGAGATGAACTATGGTCTGAGGATAATATGAATTGGAAAGACTTCCAGGAGAATGAGGGCCTCCTCGACATCCCCCCAGGGATGGCTACTGTATTAGCCGTTCTCTCACTGCTATGAAGAAATACCTGAGACTGGGTAATTTACAAGGAAAAGAGGTTGAATTGGCTCACAGTTCTGCAGGCTGTACAGGAAGCATGGCAGCATCTGTTTCTGGGGAGGCCTCAGGATCCACCCACCTCAGCCTCCCAAAGTGCTGAGATTGCCGGGCCCATTTTTTATTTTGTACTAGAGATGGGCTCTCTAAAATATCTTAGTTGTAATTTTTTTTCCACATGTAGACCCTCCTAATCCATGCTCATCTTTTTTTCTTTCTAAAATTGTTAGTGATGGCAAATCTGTATAGGTGTGCAGCAACCTCAATTCTTGCGTCCTCAGAAGAAAGAATTTGGCCGAGGGGCACAAGCCCGAGGGAGAGACTGAGGCAAGTTTTAGAGTAGGAGTGAACGTTTATTAAAAAGCTTTAGGGCAGGAATGCAAGGAAGTAAAGTACACTCGGTCAAGAGCTTCCTGGGCAGCTTGAGAGATGAAGTGTGCCATTTCACCTTTGACTTGGGGTTGTACATTTTGGCATGCCTCTGGGGTCTTGCGTCCCTTCTCCCCTGATTCTTCCCTTGGGCTGTCCCAAGGGAAGAAAGGAATTGAATCCTGGGACTAGAATATTTAGGGAAGAGGACAACATTGAGGGGGGAAAGAGGAAAAATAAGATTTGTTAGTTTTCCACTGTTTTTCAGTATGCCCAATTGATGAAATAAAATTTTCATTGTCTTACATAAAGCTTTGATGATTAACTAGAGGAATGCAGATATTGTAAAACTTTTTGTCAATTTTAAAAGTGCAATATAAAGCAATGACGTTTAAATAAAAATAATGATAATAATATTAAGAAGAAATCATGGCTAAGTTGTGTTTATTTCTGTTATACAAGATTGTTACAATGTTTTATAGTTATTTAATATAATTCACCACATTAATAAATTAAAAGAGAAAAATAATTTGTCAAAAATTTGACATCTGGCAGGGCACGGTAGCTCATGCCTATAATCCCAGCACGTTGGGAGGCTAAGGTGGGTAGATCACTTGAGGCCAAGAGTGTGAGAGCAGCCTGGGCAACATAGTGAAACTCGTCTCTACAAAAATTAGCCAGGCGTGGTGGCACGTGCCTGTAGCCCCAGCTACTTGGGAGGATGAGGTGGGAGGATAGCTGAGCCCAGGAGTTGGAGATTGCAGTAAGCTATGATCATGCCATTGTATTCCAGCCTGGGTGACAGAACGAGACCCTGTCTTAAAAAATAAAAATAAATAAAATAAAATTCAACATCAAAAAACCAAAAAGCAAAACCCCTTTTTAACAAAGTATGAATAAAAGAGAACATTCTTATTCTGATAAAGGGCATGGGCAAAAACCCCTATAGCAATGACAATGCTAATGGTAAAATGTTGAAAGCATTCCTCTTAAGATCAAGACCAAGACCTGAGTGCCTCACATCATGATTTTTATTCAGTTTTGTACTAGAGAACTCAGCCAGGGCTGTAACGTGAACAAACAAGCAAGCAAGCAAGCAACAAATAAAAAATAAATAAAATATATACATATATATTTATATATTTTATTTATTTTTATATATGTATAATATACATATATAAAATATGGTGTAAGGATTGAAATGGAAGAAGCAAAGCTATTATTGTTTGCTGATGATATGCTTATTTACATAGAAAACCCCAAAGATTAAGAGAATATAGTCAGTCAACAGAATACAAAATCAAGGTGCAGGCAAGGCGTGGTTGCTCACACCTGTAATCCCAGCACTCTGGGAGGCCAACGTGGGCGGATCACGAGGTCAGGAGTTCAAGACCAGCCTGGCCAATATGGTGAAACCCCATCTCTACTAATAGTACAAAACTTAGCAGGACATGGTGGTGCATGCCTGTAGTCCCAGCTACTCGGGAGGCTGAGGCAGAAGAATCGCTTGAACCCAGGAGGCGGAGTTTGCACCGAACCGAGATCAAGCCACTGCACTCCAGCCTGGGTAACAGAGTAAGACTTTGTCTCAAAAAAAAAAAAGAAAAGAAAAGAAAAGAAAAGAAAAGAAAAAAATCAAGGTGCAATAATCAATTTTATGTGTATACACTAGCAAAAAACAGAAAATGCAATAAAACAGAACACTATTTTTAGTAGCATAAAAAATAAGATATATGAGAATAGATCTTTTAAAAGATATTCAACACTTTTATGGAGCAAAATAAAACTATAGAAACAAGATCTAAATAAATTGAAAGATATGTTCACAAATTGGAAGAGTCAATATCATAAAGATATTGATTCTCTCAAATTGATTTAAATGTTTCCATGCAATTACAATAAAAATCTCAATTTTTTTCTGGAACTTGACAAGTTTTCCTTTAAAATGTTTTATTGAAGACTAATACTTTCCTTCTTTTTTTTTTTTTTTTTTGAGGCGGAGTTTCGCTCTCGTTGCCCAAGCTGGAGTGTGGTGCAGTAGCGCCATCTCGGCTCACTGCAATCTCCGCCTCCCGGGTTCAAGTGATTCTCCTGCCTCAGCCTCCCACGTAGCTGGGATTACAGGCATGCGCCACCATGCCCTGCTAATTTTTGTATTTTTAGTTGAGACAGAGTTTCACCATGTTTGTCCGGCTGGTCTCGAATGAATTCCTGACCTTAGGTAATCCACCAACCTCAGCCTCCCAAAGTGCTGGGATTACAGGCGTGAACCACCATGCCCAGCGAAGACTAACACATTCCTGAAGAAGACAAAGATAGGACTTGCCTTGCAAAGTATTAAAAATGATCATTAACTTATAGTGATCCAGATAGAGTGGTATTGACAAAGATATAGACAAACCAACCAATGGGAACCCAGAAACAGACCCAGACATATACAGAACTTGATTTTATTTCAGAGCAGCCATTTTAGTTTCAGGTGTAAGGATAGATTTTTCAATATGTGATACTAGGACAATTAGTAGATCTTAAAGAGAACAGGATATTAGACCCTTACATCAGTCTTTAACCAGGTTAGTTAATGACCTGTATGAGAAAAGGAAAAGTATACTACTCTTAGAAATTTACACAGAAGAATAACTTTACTGGAATGGGGAGGTTTTTAAAACAAGACAGAGACAAGTCATAACAAAAAAGATTCAGTTACATTAAAAGTTGTAACTTCTGCTTATCTAAAGACATAATAGATAAGTCATAAATAGGAAAACATATATAAACAATAGAGAGTTAATATGCAGATTACATAAAGAATATTTATGATATATATGAAAAGATAAACAACCCAATTAAAAATAGGTAAAGGAACAGCAGTTTCACCAAAGAGGAGGCACAGATGACTCATAAACATAGTGCAATATATTCAGTCTTGGTAATCAGGGAAAGGCAAATTTTAACCACAGTAGAACACCATTTCACACCTAACAGATTGGCAAGAGTTAAAAATTAATCAATATCAAATGTCAGTAAGCATGTGGAACAATGGGAACTTACAGGTATTGTGGATGAACGTATTAGTTGGTAAAACTAATTTGGAAAACAGTTATTACCTACTAACTTTGACCATCTACATAATCTGTTGCCTAGCAATTCCATTGCTACGTATCTATCCTAGAGAAACTCTTGTACGTGTACATTAGTATTCAAAAACGTTTATAGCATTGTTGTTAAAATGATAGTCAAAAATTGGAAAAAACCCACAAATGTCCATAAACAGTAGATGACATATAATATTCCATTCGTATCATGGAATTCTATATAGCAGAGAAGAAAATTAACATTGTTTCAACAACATTGATGAATCAACAACTCGACAACTGCATTGATGAATCTCAAGAGACAGGCTGGAGTGAAAAAAACATTCAGTAGCTGTGCCTTTATGATGGGCACCTATAATCTTGGCTACTCAGGAAGCTGAGGCAGGGCCCAGGAGCTAGCTGTGCAAGGGCCCAGGAGTTTGAGGCTATACTATGCTATAATCTCGTTGTGAATAGCCATTGCATTTCAGCTTAACATATCAAAATTCTGTCTCAAAAAAAAAAAATCGATGTGATTTAGTTTACATAAATTCAAAAATAGGCAAAACTAATATATTAAAAGTTATCAAGAAAAGCAATGTAATGATAAAACACAACGGAATGATAAAGCACAATTGAATATTTGGGATTGTGGTTACTTTAGGGAGGCAAAACAGACAAAATTAAAACTCCTCTTTTAAATAATCAGCCCATGAGATGGTTAAGATTTACATTCTTAATAGTGGCCTCCCTGGATTTTATTGATTATAGTCTGGGACTGGGGCCAAGGGAAGCACATGGCCCCCTGCCAGAGTGAAATTGCCCTGACCTAACCCCCTCCCAAGAGTCTGCATGCTGTCAGGAGGAAGGGGCAAAGCCAGCCTTACTCACCCTAACAGGAGTCAGACCCTGACCTTGACCTCTGGACTCCAGAGCTAATGGCTAAAGATTCTTAGCACTGTTGCCAAATTGTCTTCCTCAAGTACCACATTCACCATCAATCAATCAATGCATTAACAAGCCCTAGACTTAAGGAGTAAAGATGAGATTTAATTACAGTTCAGTGACAGCTCGCTTTTCTTTTTAGAGATGGGGTCTTGACCGTGTACTTTTTTGGCCTTGCAGCCTCATTGTAGCTTCATGAAGGAAGGAGTCTTTGAGTTGAGAAAACTGAAGCTCTGAGAGGTTGACTTCCCAAGAGCTTTGGTGGCTGTGAGAGCCCAAACAAGAGAGAAGCAGTGGGCTGAGAAGCAGTGAGAAATCACCTGCACCACAGTCTGTTCTGTGCGCTCTGTGGGTGAGGCCCCAGGTGCCTGCTGCCACAAAGGGGCGAGGCAGACATCAGAGAAGACAAGCAACAAGGAACCTCGAGCCGCTGACCCTAAGTTCTAGAGCAACCTCACTGGAGATAAGATGTTAGGCATTTTACACAAGAAAGAACAGAAAACCAAGGTTTTACTAAGCAAGCCATGCCAAGAGCTGAGTGCCTGGGACAATGTACTAGATATTTTGCTGTGTCTGCCCCATGTATCCACTTTTCTAATTGCTACCACACACATCTACAGAGTTACCATAGAAGCAGCAACTGTAAATAATATGACCCTGCCCCCTGCCCCTACTGCTGCAGGTGATTGGTCTAAACTGGGCCAATCAGAACCTTCCCTGAGAACTGTGGCACTGGAGTGAAACAGAGCTGCTGGTGGCCATGCTTCCTCTCTGTGGACCAGAGCAGTAGTGGAGATGGGTTCATTAGAGAAAGAATAATGTAACACAAATGTCATCACCAAATGTAGGCTCTATAAAAGCAGGGATTGTTGTCTATTTCTGTTTATTACAGTATTCCAAGTGTCTAGAATATGCCTGGCACATAGTAATAATAATAGTAACATAGATAGATAGATAGATAGATAGATAGATAGATAGATAGATAGATAGATAGATAGATAGATAGATGATGGATAGATAGATAGTGCCTACTACGATCAGACAACTGTCCTAAGCTTCATATATGTAATTCATTTGCTCCTTATAATAACCCTGTAAGGTAGAATATTATTATCCCCACACTCCATTTGAGAAAACTAAACTTGGGACACAGAGTAACTTTCCTACAGTTCCAAAAGGAGTAGGTGAAAGACCCAAGAGTCAAATCAAGTCATTTGGTTCCTGAGTTTGTGCTCTGAATTAATTCCTTATGCCACCTCTCAATATAAATGTGTTGAATGAAGAATGAATGGACAAATCAGATATGTAGAAAGGAGAGCTGGTGCAAGAGATAATTCCATTAACAATCAAGTACCTTGCTCAGAGGGTCTTTGCAGCTCAGTTCTGCTCTTGTCCTTGGGTTCTGTGAAACTCATGCTCACCTGGTCTTATAAATTGGACCGGTTTCATGGTTCTACGCCCTGCCATGCTCAGAAGGGCCCCTGTGCTTGGTTTAATGCTCTGTTGTTACCATCACTAAATTCTTAATAATTTTATCTTTGAACTTGTGTCTTATAAACAAAGTATGATGGGACAATGGAGTATGCATGCAAACAGAGAAAACACGTCCAATACACATGCTGCCACTGGTCCTTGCCACTCCATCCTCATACAGCATGTGTGATGCCCCATAAGCACAGAATTCCAGTAAACTGGGAGTTCAGTAAGACTCAAATAGATGTCAGGTAAGCGTGTTCTGTTTACAACTAAGTAAGCAGAGGCACTAACACTCATGAGAAGCCTCACTTTCTTCAAACCAGAACTTGTTTCGAACACAGGAAGAACAAAAAATTGCATTTTAAAAACGCAAACGACCAAGGAATCTTATGATATCCTTTCTTACTAGTGTTACTCACCTGCATTAGCCAACTACTTAAATACTGAAAATGATAACATCGACAGCAAGGGAATGAGAGGACCACCAGAGTTTCTTTTCTTTTCTGTTCTTCCTTACTCATCAGTGAGTCAAAGGTAGAGAGGATGGAAGGAATGGATATGCATTAAGAAGTGAAATAAAAACAGTTAGATTAGTTTTGTGCAGCATTTCCACCATCTGGTAAAAATGAAATACATACGCATGTATGAGCTGCGAAATACAAACTGTATAACTTTGGTGACTCTGCATGTGAGTTAAATGCTCTTATATTTGCATTTAAAACTGGCATTGCACAGTGAATGTAAAAATCAGGGGCCAGACACGGTGGCTCATGCTTGTAATCACAGCACTTTGGGAGGCTGAGGTGGGCGGATCACTTGAAGTCAGGAGTTCAAGACCAGCCTGACCAACATGGCAAAACCCCATCTCTACTAAAAATACAAAAATTAGCGGGGCGTGGTGGTGTGCACCTGTAATTCCAGCTACTTAGGAGTCTGAGGCAGGAGATTCTCTTTAACCCGGGAGGTGGAGGTTGCAGTGAGCTGAGATCACGCCACTGCACTCTAGCCTGGGTGACAGAGTAAGACTCCGTCTCAAAAAAAAAAAAAAAAAAAAGATGAATGGTAAAGTTAATGCCAGTAATTTAAAATTGTTATTTTTATTTACTTAAGAATGACAAAATCACAAATAAAAAGCATCATGATAAGTTGAGAGAGAGAAACTGTGGAGGAAACAAAGCTATATATTTTAGTACATTTGATGCACTTTTTTTCCTGCTTTTTGAAAGAAGAACCTCACGTTCTTATTTTGCAGTGGGCCCCACAAATTATATAGTCAGTCCTGCTTATAAATTCCCTTTTTACCAAAGCCAGCTTGATTTAGTTTCCTAGTATTTATTAATAAAAGTCCTAACTAATTTGGAAACCTAATCTGAACTGGCTGGAGGGTTTAACTTTATACTTTGTCCTAACTTTTATATGCAAATGAGAGGAAGTATGATGCAATGTAAAGGGCATGGGCTTTTACAGGCATGGAAAAGAGGCTCTGAGAGGTTCACTAATTTGGGCAAAGTCGCACAGCTTCCAAGCAAAAGGGCTGAGCTTTGCATTTGCTTCAGGGTGACTGTAGAGAGTTCAGTAGAACTTTCTGTGATCATGGAAACGTTCTGTAACTGTGCTGTCCAACATGGCAGCTACTGGCCACATACGACTATCGAGCCCTTGAAATGTGGTTAGTGCAACTGAAGAACTGAATTCTAAACTATATAAATATTTTTTTGAGACAGGATCTCACACTGTTGCCCAGACTAGAGTGCAGTTCTATCACAGCTCACTGCAACTTCAAATTCCCAGGCTTCAAATGATCCTTCCACTTCAGCCTCTGAAGCACCTGAGACCACAGGCACACACCACGATGCCCAGTGAATTTTTTAAATTCTTTGCATAGGCAGAGTCTCTCCACATTGCCCAGGCTGGTCTCAAACTCCTGGGCTCAAGCCATCCTCCCACCTCAGCCTCCCAAAGTGCTGGGATTACAGGCATGAACCTCTGGGCCTGGTCGTATTTAATTTTGATTAATTTCAATTTAATTAGTGTAACTAATGCTATGTAATTGTGCTGCACAGACTTAGAGCGCCCAGGCTTGACTGACCCAGTGAATGTGGAGGGCTCCCTGGCTCCCTCTGGTCAGGGCCCTTCTAGGTGAAGGTGTCAGAGTACCCAGCCAGAGCCTGGTACACAGTCAGTGCTCAACACAGAGCGGCTGAGGGGCTTATGGGCACCCAGGCCTCATTTCCATTAAGTGACAGATCTAAACGGGGGGATGGAAGGGAAGAAGGAAGGTGTGTGTGTTCGCTGCCATCACAGAATCACTTTCCCCCATCCTCTGAGGCAAATGTGGGAAAGGACTAGCCCTCAGCGAGGTCAGGGCAGCCCCTTGGTGACTAAAGCTCGCAGGAATCCACACCCAGCTGGATTTGTTGCCCAGAGAAAACCTTCCCAGAAGGGCCCAGCTTCCAGCAAGCTGGGAAGACATGTCAGGGAGATTAAGGCGCCTCTGGTATGTCTCTGGAAAGCAGCCAACATACCCCGAGCTGTCGTCACGACAGACCCAGATGGGAGCTCACCCGGCCAGGCCTAAATCATTCTGATACATGGTGGAAGGTGTGAGGCCCCAGCCCCGATGGCCACTGCAGCCCGCCGATGCACTGCTAGCCCTGGGAGGCCCTGCTGTCACACCTCCGGCCTAAATCAGGCTGTCCTCTCCCCTCTCCCTTGACCAGCAAGCACCCCCTTCCCTGGCTTATTGAGGCCTCTGACTAAACCACTCTCATCTCCTCTGGGAAGCCTTCCTATCCCCGCCTTCCCAGGCTGAGTTGGCCCCGCCTGTAGCCCTGGCAAATCATTAATCATTAATCGTTAGCAAATAAGTCAACCTCTGCTGCTCTCCCCACAGCATAACCCGAGCAGAGGGCCCCATGAAGGACAACTCAACTGCACGCCACTTCCACAGGGTGAGGCAGCTGCACCTGTGACTTGGCGCTCCTGTTTGCCACCACGATGTCTCTTCTCTGCCATAGCATCTCCGTCTGTGCAGCTCAAGCTTCCCCAGAAGCATCTCTCAGGCCACCTACTGCCCATTAGACAACTCCTTGCTCCTCAGGCTATTCCTAGCACCCCCCTGCCCCTGCCCCTGCCCCTGCCAATATACCCTCCAACTTTGAGGATTCTCCATGGAGGTGTTTTCAAATGTCATGGTAACAAACCATGATTTGATTTTATTTTCATAGATTCTTATTTCCTTGTCAGAGCCACTTAAAAAGGAGCTAGGTGAATCCTCAGCTGGCGACTGTGCAGGGCCTGAGTTAAAGTGAGAAAAAGAGAGGGTATTATATCTAGGGTAATCAGGGAAGGCTTCGAAGAAGAGGGGGATTTAACCTGTGACTTTAGTGACAAGGAAGGACATTCTAGGCCGAGGAAATAGTACGGGCGAAGGTGCGGAAGCCTGAGATAGGATGCAGCATTCCAGGACCCTGCAGTGGTTTGGTGTCATAGGAGCTGGAGGGGTGATGGAAGGAGTAGGAGGTAATGCTGAAGAGGTGAGGAAACGGGTGAAAGTGCCTTGCAGGGGAGCATAGACTCGATGCTGGAGGCTGGGGTTTCCCAGGCTTGTCCTCCAAACACCCGGCCCAGGGAGTTCTCTGCTCCAAAGGAGGGGTGGGATTCTCTGTTCTCCACGTGGAGACTTCCTCTGACACGGCTGCTGCTGCAAATGCTTTCACAGTAACTACCTGGGGCTATCTGCAAGGCACCGGGCCATGCTGTAACCATGGTGCATACAGCACTGTATGACCCACATCACGATCCTATGATCTAGGTACTGTTGCATTATCCCCATTTTACAGGGAAATTAAGAATGTTCCCAAGGTCACACAGCTAGTTGATGGTAGAGCTGAGGTTTTAACTCTAGCAATCTGACTTTGAGCTGTCTCAGAGGAAATAACCTGCTTAACTTTTTGTTTCATCCAGCATTTCCCAAACTTCCTTTTTATGTAATTATGGAAAAATCGTTTTGCACATCTAGTGACATTGTAAAAGGCAGTTGATTCTTTGTCAATGGTAAGTTATTATAGGGTTCTGACCCAGGAGGCTTGATTTGATTTGCAAATATTCTTAGTAAACTCATTATCGGTCACTTACATTTTAGTGTGAATTAGTCCTTTCTTGGGGTCTCTCCACTTTCCTATAAGCTCCCTGAGGGCAGGGCAGGTACTGTTTGATTCACTGCTGTGTTCCTAGTACCCAGGAGGTGTGGCACTAAATGGTGCTATAAGAACATTTGCGAGAATGAGTTGGAATTCTCCTGTTGAAGACCGTAGGAACAGTGGAGAGAAAGGTTGTAGTCTGGTAGGCAGGTAGTGGTAGTGTCAGCGTGTGGGAGAGAGGAGTCAGTGGTGGCTGTGGGGGATGTCCTGGGAATCGGAGTCATGGAGCCGGAGTAGAAAGCAAGACTCACCTATATCATGGCACAGGTAAAGGCCAGGTCTGGGCTGGGTGTGGTGGCTCATGCCTGCAGTCCCGACACTTTAGGAGGCCAAGATGGGAGGATTGTTTGAGCCCGGGAGTTGAGCAAAACACAAATCCAAATGTTTGTTTTCTCTTCTAGGAAGTAACCAACCACCTGATTATTTGGAATATGAGGCATTTGTTGGAGTTGAAGGTATAGCAAGAAACTTTTGGTTTTAAGAGTCAAAGTCAGAGGAAAAAAACCTCTCAGACTTGTATTCACCCCCACCCCCACCCCCAAGCTACTGCAAAGAGCAGGGGCTTTGGAAGATCGGTTTGCTGAAATGAAGTTCCTTAGATGAACGTACCTGGGCCCATTTCTCTCATTCTAAAAAAGACAAGACAGAGATTCAGAGACGGCAAGGTCACAGAGCTGATTAAATTGGAATCAGAATCTTCCCAGTTGGGAGCTCCGTCCATGGCTTCAGAGCCTGTGCCCCAGTGCCCTCTCTCCGCCTCTCCCCCACGCCCTGCCTTGGCCCTGTCCTCTTCATCCTCTGCCCCTGTCTCCTATGTCAGGAGGAGGAAGCCCCTGTGCGCACCCCACCCTTTACCTCCCACCCTCACTGCAGACTGCACTTCCCTCTCCCTGCTGCCTGCCGCCTGCCTGCCCCTAATGAGATTACAGATCTCTGGTGAAATAGACGAGGGTTAATTCCCCCTGCTTTACAGGACAGGGCAGGCCAGGCCACAAGAAATAGCAAAAAGACACCCTTTCTCCAAAGCACTAAGTGTGATAATGACCCTAAGAGTCTGTTCCCCTGTTCAGCACGCCAGGGTTCACACTGCACTTCCAAATACCCTCTGGGTGGAATCTTGTACCAGCTCTAACAAAGTAGACGCTGTTATCATCTCTATTTTACAGATGGAGAAACTGAGGCACAGTGAGATGAAATGCTTGTCTGAGGTCACACAGCTAGTAAGTGGCAGAGCTGGGACCTGAATGCAAGTCTCTTGGGCTCTGTCATCTGTAAAAAATAATAGGTCCAGAGAGCCTGCAGGGTGCCCAGCACCAGGCTTGAAACAGCCCTGAAGCATCTATGTCCTGTTTCCCAGTGAGTGGCACAGCCCACCTTTGAACTCAGGTCCCCTGGACTCGAATCTACATTCCCCGCAATACTGCCAAGCACCCTTGAACCTACCTGCCTGCTCATGTGGTGGAAACAGACTGGCCTGGCCCCGACTTCTGACCTCTGTGACCATGGCCAAGGGACTGGCTCCTGGGGTCTCAGCCTCCCTTTCTGAAAAATGAAGGTGGGAACCCCGGGGTCTTTGGACGATTCCCTATGATTAGCATAGGTAAGGCAGCCAGCACAGGCCTGGCCCACAGCACATGCACTCACTCACCTCAGTTTCTTTATCTGTAAAATGGTGATATTGATAGTACTTATTTCTTGGGATTGGTGTTAGGATTAAATATGCCAGTACATGTAACTTTCTTCTAGAATGGCACCTGGGGCACAGCAAATGCTTAATTAATGTGGAGGATAACTGATGTCTTACTGTCTTGTTTTCGATTCTTTCTGGAAGGAAGCGGGGATAAAGATCAAACCAAGCAAGCGAATGTTCCTCTTGTTCCTCCCAGTACCTGGTCCACTCAACTGTTTAAAAGGAACGCTTGGCTTTGAGGGCTGAACTCCCAGACCACGTGGTCTGCTCTAATTTCCCAGGCCCTAATCTGCTCCCAGCTCCTAATGATGCAGCTGGTAATAGGATTGTGGCTTCCCTCTAGGGCGGCCACACAGGCCTGGCTGTGGGGCTGGCGACTGGTGTTAAGCAACTCTGACCACCTGCCTACTGAGGTGCTAGAGCCCTCAGCCCAGACCCTGTGCCCCCGGCCGGCCTCTTGTGCATGGAATGGTGCTGTGCCCCTTGCCAGCAGGCCAGGCTTGCCATGGTGCTGCATGCCATCTTGGCGCGGGGGAGGGACGTGTGCAGGCGGAATGGACTACTCATCCTGTCTGTGCTGTCTGTCATTGTGGGCTGCCTCCTCGGCTTCTTCCTGAGGACCCGGCACCTCTCACCACAGGTCAGCCACCCGGAGCATCTCGGGGTCCCCATCCAGGAGGGGTGTGTGGGCCTGAGGGATCTGGGGTCACATTCTCGTGTCACAGCTCCCTGATGCCATGACAGTGTGTGAGTCCCTCTGCCCCTCTGGGTCCCGGTTTTCTCATCGGTAACATGGGTGTGATAAACACTTTGCAGGACTAGAGGGAGGAACCAGTCACGTGGCTGGGGAGTGATTACAAACCTAGCACCACCAGGTGAGAAGAGGCAAGGGTGCCTCACGACGACAAACACAGGGCCAAGAGTTGTGGCGGGGAAAGAGGGGGGTCTTGTGTGAGTTCAAACAGGCACCAGAGAACACCTAAAGGCTGCTCAAATGACAAGAGATCCAGGAAGGGCGCTCTAGGCAGAGGTGACAGCAGGTGCCAGGTGCAGGGGCCGGAGCACAGAGGCCAGCTGGCCCATAAGTCCCATTGCCATGCGTGGGCTTGCAACAACCATGAGATGCTTTTGGGCAGAAGAGCGACAGGCCAGTTGGAGCTTGGGAGACCCCTCAGGTGCTGAGTGGAGAGGGGATGGTATCAAGGCAGGCAGGGGGCCGAGTAAGGGGCAGCTTGAGGGAGACCTGGTAGTGCAGATAAAAGGGATAGACGTGAGAACTGTTTTCAAAAGGAGAAGCTTCAGGATGTGGGGGCTGATTGGATGTGGGCTGGGGGACAGGAAGGGGAGCCAGGTCCCGGGTTTCCAGCCTGTGTAACTGCCATGGGGAAGCTGCCTTGCCTGGGAAAGAGCCCCTTTCCCTGTCAGCCCCCATCTCTTACAGAAGAGGGAGGGACATTCCCATGCTGTTAAAGAAAAAATCCTCTGCCACTTGTGAAACTGGTAAGGAAGGCTGTATGCAGGACTATTGTGGTGGGGGTAGGTGTCAGGACCTCCTGGGGAGAGAGATGGGACCCAACCACAAAGACAACAAAGCCGGCTGGAGATTTACAGCCAGTGAACAGAGGGAGGGGGTCAGGGACAGCAAATGGCTGCAGGAGACATCAGGGTAGGGGGATTCTTGCTGAAGGCAGGCCAGGGTGACCAGACATTGATCTGGGATGGGGAATCTGATCCAGTATCGGGATGCTGAAGGGTGAAGGATCCTCACTAAACTGACTCGGCAGGACTTTTGCTACAGTTGGACTATGCAGGCCAAAGACAAGGCCCAAGGACAAAGCCCAGTGGAAAAGAGGGCTCAGAGGAGACTATCTAAAGTGTGGTCAAGGAGAGAGCCTTTGTCAATGGGCTCCTGGAAGAGTCCCCATTCCCAGAAAGTCCTCTTCCCTGCTCACTAAGGTCTAACGCTGTCTCTACAACTGGCGTCAGGCATGAGACTTTGTCTTCCATTAAAAGGAAAACACCCACTCCTGGAGAACTGAGCCACGACTATGGTGACCCTGTTAAGCCTCGAGCAGTTATTTAGAAAGAGGTGTGGACTCTGGAGGCAGAGAAACCCTGAACTTTGACTCTGCTAGCAAATGGCTGGGCAATATCCTCTCTCATCCCTGGGCCTCAGTTTCCTTATCTGTAAAATGGGATATGGGGCAGTATATGTCTACTGGAATTGCTATGAGGAATAAACCAAGGATTCATTAGTGCCCAGCATACAGTAGGTGCTTACTACATGTTACTCCCCCTCTCTCCCTTATCGACCTGTTAAAGTCCTGTCTACATCAGGAACCATCTCATCTCCCATAGCTGATGAAAAGTAACTGTAACCCCACTGCTGGCCACCTGGCTTCAGAGCTGGCTATGTGGGTGTCTCTTTCTCCCACCAAGCTGCACACTGCTGAACAATATATGGGTTTGTTTGTTTGTTTTTAACCAAAACCTGAGCCTAGCCCTGTGTCAGGCACAGAGAGAACGCTCAACTATTTGCTGCATTAAACTGGCAATGGAACAAAAAATCTGCAATCTGTTCTCTTTAATTTTCCTCAGCAACAAAAATATATCTCCTGCAGGAAGATTATTTTGTGAAAACAAATTGGAATGCCTATTATTAAAAGCCAAACTCATCTGGGGCCTCCTTTGCCAAAGCTGCCTTTCCCATCTGTTTGGAAATGCAAATGTATTCCGGTCTGGATTAACCTGCCAGATAAATTGAAGGAAGGATGTAGAGGCTTAGAACAATTATTTGGCAGGAACTGGCTTTCTCAGCATCTTACTTTGAAATCTGGGATTTCTCTGTTTGATCTCTTTGCCTGTGACTCAGAAACTAAACCCTTCTTGTTTTGTAAGCTTATGCAACAGGCAAAAATCATAAACAATTTGGAAAATGGTAGAATGTTCTATTTGTGAAAAGAATTTACAAAATCACAGGATTTTGTCTTGGGATATGAGTATCTCATTTAAAAATACTGAGCATTTTGAGACTTCAGTTAAACCATGGTAAATTACAGTTGTATCCATTTTTTTCCCTCCTTCCTAGAATTCCACTAACATTTTAGTAATGGGATTTTTAAAAGATAAAACCACCAAGAATAAAGGGAATATAAAAGGAGACAGTTGAGAAAAGAAATCGAGAGGCTACAACAAATTAGACAATATGGAGGTGGGTGGAGCTTATGACCTTGTTCACAGAAAGCTGGAATCTTAGTCAGTCTGTGGGAGTTGATACCAAGCCAGTTTGCCTTGTAGACTCCAGAACATAAAAGAGCAAGATGCTGCACTAGGCAGGGTGAGGCTGGGGTTGAAAGCCCAGGCATGGTTTGGAATTTTGTAACCAGAGCAGTTAGACCCCTAGGGACCTTCCAGTTCAGTTGGGGGACTCATCCACCCATCTCTACCCCACTGCCTGCCCCAAAGAACCAGAGAAGCTGGACTTGGGGGTATTGGGCCACCCCTGTGTGTGTTGGGGAGAGGGCCATGCTGAGGCACCTACTTCAAACTAATTAGCAGACATTTTCATCTGAGTGGGGTCCCCAGCACAGTTTCAGATCGCTGTCAGCTGAGCTTAGGCACCATGTCATTCCTCAGGCAAAGGCAAGAAGAGACTTCTCTCACTGAAGCCTCAGAGAAAAGATCTCTAAATTCTGCTATAAAGGAGACTCCTCTACCATCCCACACAGCCCCAGTGAAAAAGCCAGATCAGCACCTGTCGCCCTGCCCTGAGGGCCGTCAGCTGACAAGCCCCACTCATACACGCAGAAGTTCAGCGCTTCAAACTTACATATGAGCTGAAAGCCACGCCACCAGCAACGTGAGGAGACTGCTAACGTGAAACAGAGTAAACGAAGAGAAAAGGGGGTCTCTAATGAGAAAAACAAAGAGAAAAGGGGGTCTCTAATGAAGCAGAGACAAGGTGGGGAGGAGAAGGAAGCTTTGTAAATCTCCTCTTAAGCTTTCCGGAGTGAAGATATAGTTACCGTACAACAGAGGGGATGCAAACAGAAGGAACAATCAGAGAACGAAAAAGAATCTGGGGAAATTAAAAATAGAAGAACTAAGATAAAAATGTGAGTAGCTGCCCAACACATAGAAAGGATAAACACTCAAAGTGTTGGAGACCCTGAATACCCTGATTTGAACATTACACAGTGTATGTAGCAATATACCAACTGTACCCCATAAATATGTACAAATATTATATATTAATAGAAAAACTTTGGCTAGACCTGGTGGCTCATACTTGTAATCCTAGCACTTTGGGAGGCCAAGGCGGGTGGATTGCCTGAGCCCAGGAGTTCAAGACCAGCCTGGGAAACATGGTGTGAGACCCCATCTCCAAAAAAAACCCATTAATGTCAATAACTGGGATAAAGTTGTAGAAATCTCCCAGAAACTAGAACAAAAAGAAATGAAAATAGAAAAGAAAACATAAGAAAATTAGAATGTTCAATGTCCAGCTACCTAATGACACTTTTAGAGAGAGAGCTAACAGAAGAAAAATAGAGGAGAAACAGTTTGCAGAGAATCTAAGCAGTTTCTCAGAAGTGAAAGGTAAGCATAGCACTGTCAATTTTGTTTAAAAAAGAAAGAAAACCCCATACTATGGCCTATCACCATGAAATTACCAAAAAGTGGAGATAAACAGATGATCTTTGGATGGTTCTGGTGGAATAAAACCAACATCATTTAAGGAACATCATTTAAGGAATCAGAATGACTTTGAACAGCGTAAGCAAACTAGAAGCTAGAAAACAAAGGAGAAACATCATCCAAACCTGAGGGGAAATTATTTCCAACGAAGTGTCTCACATATGCTATTATCAGAGGTAAAGGTAGAATAAAGGCATTTTTACTCAGGTAGGGACTCAGAAAAGTTTATCTGCCATCCACTATTACTCAGAAAGCTACCAAAGGAGATGTTTCAGCAAAACAAGGAAGTAAACCAAGAAGACAAGGGATCCCAGAAACAGGGGGCCCTCTAAAGGATAAGTCCCAGAATGACAATCAAGAAGGGAACCATGACAAGCACTGGGCCTAGAAAGCAGTCAGTCCAAACTGGAGCAGGAAGGTGGAGAGCTCACGGACTAAGGTCCCAGGCAGGATAAAAGAGAACCAACGTGCTTGAGAGAGCAGAAAATACTATCGTTAGGTAGTTTAGTAGACATGTTAAAATGTTTGGAAGAAATTAGTGGGTGATTCCCAGAAAGCAAGACAAATAAAAATCAGTGAGTTAACTTTAGGCTACAAGCAAGGCGGCATGGTTGTAGTACATTACTTGGCTCAATGGTTAAGCACTGTTTGACGATCAAAACATTGTAAATCTTGACTATTGATTTACCTAAAAATTGATATAAATATAATGGTGAAATAGGTGGAGAGAAAGGGAGTAAGAACTAAGTTTTCATCAATCATGGCAGAGAAGTTGATAGATGTCAAAATGATGAATCAAGAAATAGCATTATGATCGTATTATCTAGAAATACTGATACTATGGGAAACAGCTAGAAGAACTGGGCATGTTCACTACTGGTAAGTTGTGAGATAGGGATAGAGAAAGATGAGGAAAGAGCTGCCTTTTTATCAGTAGAGCACTGTTTTACTTGTTTATTTATTTTTATTTTTATTTTTTTAAGATAGAGTCTCCCTCTGTCGCCCAGGTTGGAGTGCAGTGGTGTGATCTCAGCTCGCTGCAACCCCTGCCTCCTGGGTTCAAGCGAATCTTGTGCCTCAGCCTCCTGAGTAGCTGGGACTACAGACACACACCACCATGCCCAACTAATTTTTGTATTTTTAGTAGAGACGGGGTTTTGCCATGTTGGCTGGGCTGGTCTCAAACTCTTAACCTCAAGTGATCCACCTACCTTGGCCTCTCAAAGTGCTGGGATTACA
>NW_012101365.1:2667415-2705463 GCF_000951045.1 Mandrillus leucophaeus | reverse complement strand
CAAGACTCTGTCTTAAAAAAAATATATATATATATAGAGAGAGAGAGAGAGAGAGAGAGAAAGACAGAGAGGGAGAGTCATGATGGGTATATTTCTTTAAAAAGCAGATTTTCTGGTGCATTGGAAATGGTAGCAGTACAGGACTAGGAGGCCTGATTCCTGGTCCTGTGCTGCGGTTAACATTGGGTGGGCCCGTCACCTCCCTTTTGCGGTTCAGCTTCCTCATCTATCACATGAGTGGGCTGGGCTAGAAGATCTCAAGAGTCCCCTCACAGCACCAACATTCGATGATTTGGAGGTTTTTAAAGCATCAGATCATTAACCAAGTATGTTTGGCTTTGGTTAAAAAAAAAAAAGTTGCAAGTACAACAATTTCACTTGGATGATGTTTGAAAGTCCATTTGCCTGCCTCGCCCACAACCTCACCCTCTGAAGAAAGTGGCCCCACGCCAGAGTTGCCAGAGTAGCAAAACTGAATTAAGTTAAAAAATTTTTTTAAAACAGCACACCCAGATAAACTGGAATTTCAGATAAACAGCAATTTTTTTTTTCTTAAGTATAAGAATGAATTACACGTTGTTATCTGAAAGTCAGATTCAACTGGGCTTAGCAGCCCTTCTGCTTCAGGTATCAGGTCCTGGTCACGTGACTGTTACTTGGGCGACAGCTTATTGGGCAAGGAATTGGCTCCTTAGTCAAAGATCCGTGGACAGGCTGGAGCCAGCGGCCTAGGAAGGAGTCAGGCCTAAGAACTCTGCTAAAGGGGGCTGTTTCTACTGCATGGTGTCGCACCCATTCAATCTGATCCTCTTCTCTCAGCATTTTCGGGGAGAAGCGCTAGAGAATGGACCCAAAACAGATGGAGAAACTGACTTGCAAGAAGGTCATGGTCTGCTTAGGAGTGGGTCTCCTCACCAGCTAGGCTGGGGATTTCTCGGGGCAGGAACCCTGCCTAGTTCATGTTGGGGTGCTCACCATGATGCCTGGCGTGATGCGGGTTGAATGAACGCGTGAGCAGTACTCGGCTCTGTCCTCTCATCACTTGCCATCTGCTACACGAGAGAGATTTTATTCCATGGCTAGGCCAGATGCGTGGTGCAGATGGGAGGAGAGCTGTTATTCACAGGATTATCGAACATTTACTGTCATCCAGGCGCTGTGCTAAGTGCTTGCATGCATTCTCCCGTTTAAGCCCCCCAATGACCCAGTGAGGCAGAGTAGTCCCCCCTTATCCACTATTTCACTTTCTATGATTTCAGTTACCAGTGGTCTGAAAATGGGTGAGAACAGTACTGTAAGCGGTTTTAAGAGAGACCACATTCACATAACTTTTATTACAGTATCTTCTAATCGCTCCATTTGATTATTAGTTACTGTTAATCTCTTACTGTGTCTAATTTATGAATTACATTTTATCGTAGGTATGTACATATAGGCAAAAAACAACATCCATAGGTTCAGTCTCTGTGGTTTCAGGCATCCACTGGCAGTCTCGGAACACGTCCCCTGAGAATAAGTAGGGACTACTGTAGTTATTACCCTCATGTTATAGACGAGAAAAACGCAAAAACTCAGAGTGGTCACAGAAGATGCTTAAGGCCACACAGCTTGTGGTGGATTGATGGTGGGGGGGGGGGGCGGTGTTTACCAGGATTGGAACCCAGTTCTGTGGCTCCAAAGCCATTTCTTTCTCCATGGACTCTGCTGCCATGTGCTAGACAGGGGAGTCAGATGGGATAGTGCTTCAAAGACTGTGAAGAATGGAACCACTGTGCAGTCTACATTTCTTGCTATAACCCCAGTTCTTACTGTGTTTTCAGGAAATTAGTTACTTCCAGTTCCCTGGAGAGCTCCTGATGAGGATGCTGAAGATGATGATCCTTCCACTGGTGGTCTCCAGGTGAGAGCGGAGTTTCGGCCAGGCGGTCTGGAACCAGGAGGGGAGAGGATGGCTTCTGTTGCTGCCCTGCTCCTGCTGTGGGTGGCTGAACAGCAACCACAGGCCGTGGGAGGAGTGTGACTTCAGAGCCTTTATGGGTGGTGCTGTGGGCTGCTGGCTTCTGAGTCATTTAGTGGCCCCAGTTGTTGGTTCCATCCAGTAGAATTTTTCGTGGGCAGAACAGGTGATGTGGAGTCAAAGGACATGACGTGACTCCAAGATAACTCAAGGCCAGGGAATTGAGGGATGACTTCCCAGAGGAGGGGCTGTTCATGGTGACGCAGCAAGGCCTGGAGAAAAGAGAACTAACTCTGATGATATTCCAGTGATCATATCCTGGCTCGGCTGTGTAACTTTGGACACATTATCTCACCTCTCTACGCCTCAGTTTCCTCATCTGTAAAATGGGAACAATAACACCTACTTTGAAGGGTTTTCATGAAGACTATGTGCTTGTGTATCTGAGCACTCAGGAGGTTGGGACTTGGGACAAGAGAGGGACAGTGGGAGATGAATTTGGAGGGTGAGCTCTTGCCCAGTCATGAAAGACCTTGAACACCAGGCTGCAGAATTCAGACCTCACCCAGTAGGGTGCGGGCCACAGAAATCATGGGAGATCACTTGGTCCCTTTCACTGATGTGCTAGGGTGACCTTGAGCAACCCTATCCCTGTCCAGGCTTTGAGCTTTCCAGATGTATAACGAGTGGCTGCTCCAGTTGGTGTCTAAAAACCTTTGCTCTGAGGCCATGAGAAATCTTCATCTTCCAGGACTCCTCTGCAGACAGGAAAGAGGATGAGCCTCTGCATGGGCTCTGCCTCCCGGCCTCCCTGCTGCTGAGCAGTGAGCCAGCTCCTCGGCCCTCTCCCCTTTGTGAAGTGGAGATAATCCCCAGGCCAAGGGCGCTTTGTATTTTCTGCACAGAGGCCTTTGCAAGCAGCATTTAAATCTCTCAGGACTCAGCCTTCAAGGCTCTGCTGAAATGCTACCTCCCTCAGGAAGCCTTCCCTGACTCCTCAACTCACTCTAGTGACTGTCTCCTCTTGCTACATCTTTGGAGTCATTCACTGAGCCAGTGCATCTGTCAGGGTCAGCAGTCCTCTATGTTGCTGAATCTGTACGACACGTCCGGTTCCTCCACATGGCCTCTCCACAGCCATGGGTGCAGCTGATTACTCTTGCCCTCATGAAATGCCCTTCCCTGTGGACTCACACTCTCCTAACTTTTTGCCTGCTTTCTGCCCATCCATCCTGGCCTCTCTCCTTCTACTCAATCTCCAAATGTTCAGTTTCTCCAGCCTTTTCTCATCTAATTTCATAGCTTTAATGTACCACCTACAAGCCCAATGCCCCCAGATGGAGATCTTCCCAGACCTCTCCTCTGAGCTCCACGCTTCATTAGCCAACTGCCTATTTGACATCTCCACTTGGATGTTTCACAAACATTTCAAGTTTTGTTTTTTTTGAGACAGGATCTTGCTCTGTCGCCCAGGCTAGAGTGCAGTGGCACAATCTCAGCTTACTGCAGCCTCGGCTTCCTGGGTTCAAGTGATCCTCCCACCTCAGCCCCCCAAGTAACTGGGACCACAGGCGCGCATCACCACACCTGGTGATTTTTTTGTATTTTTTGTAGAGGCTGGGCCTCACCATGTTGCCCAGGCTAGTCTCAAACTCCTGAGCTCCAGCAATCCACCTGCCTCAGCCTCCCAAAGTGCTGGGATTATAGGCATGAGCCACCATGCCCAGCCACACTTCAAGTTTAATGTCACCAACTTGAAGTTTTACCCAGCAAACTGCCTCCTTTTCCTGTTTTCTTCTTGTCCGCAAATGGCAGCTCCATCACCCAGGTCTTCCATCAGGCCTGTCGTTGGCTATCCCCTTTCTCTCAACCCCACAGCCCCATCTGCAGCTCCAGCGGATTCTGCCTACTCAGTTGAAGAACGGAGCTTCCTCCCCACCCTACAGGCCAAGGCACTCTCTTCTCACATCTGGACTCCACTGTCACCTCACTGGTCTCCTCGCCTCACTTCTTGTTCCCTCCCATCCATTCCACCCAGTGGCTAGAAGGATCTCGAGAAAAGTAGATTGGGCCCTGCCCCTCATTTACCTTCAACGGCTTCCATGACATGTAGACTCAATCTGCAGACCATTAACCTGGTCTAGGAGGCCCTGCGTGATCTGCCCTGCCCATCCCACCTCATCTCGTGTCACACACTCCAGTCCCCACCAGCCTCGAGTTCCCTAAGCAGACCAAGCCCTTACCACCTCAGGGCCCCCACACATGCTGTTCCTTCCTCTGGAACACGCTTCCCCAGCATCTTATACCTCTTCTTCCTCCTCTTTTTTTCCATCTCAACTTACACATCATCTTCTTAGGAAGGCCCTCCCCACTGACCCCTTCACGCCACCCTGGCTCTCCCTCACTGTACCCCGTTCCCGTATCATATATTGTCATTCTACATGCATTCACTTGTTGATTAGTTTCTTTATCTCCCATTGGGCTGTCAGCTTTGCAAAGTTAACGAGGCTACTCTGCCTAGATTTAACTCTGTGTTGTCAGCACCTAGCCAAGTGCCAGGCACATAGTAGGTGCTTATTAATACTGGTCAAGTGAATTAATGAATGGATCCAGCAATCATGCATTGTGCTTTCTGGACACTTGGCCCTGTGCTGGGTGCTGCCGACACAGAGATGATGGAGAGATAGTCCCTGTCTCTGGAGAGACTATCTTGTGGTGTTCACAGACTGCTGGGAAGACTGACAGGAACATAGACAATCACTGAACAGCTAAATAAGTGCACTGGTAGAGGAAGCTAGGACCCTTGGCAGCAGCTCTGTCTGCCCTTTCCTGCTGACTGTCCTAACTGCCTGGGCGTTGCCCCTCTCTCAGAACAGAAGCACCTTAGAGGCCATTGTGTGGACCCTGGAATCACACAGCCTGGCCTTGCTATGTATTACCTGTGTGGCCTTGGACAAGTCACTCAAAACAAACCACAAAAATCCTGTTCGGAAGTCAGAGGCCTGGGTCCTCAACCTGCCTCCTGCACAAGCAATCATGCGATCTGAGGTGAGGCCCCAACCCTGGGCTTCTTTACCCAGCAACAAAGGCCCGTCCAGCTCTCCACTTCCTGGCTCTCAAATGCCTGGTCTCCCTCCTCCAGACTCAGTGTTCTCTTGGCTGGAAATGCATGTGGTATTAAGTTGAGAAAAGCCAGGACGTGTTCATACATTTCATTTGTTTGTTATAGAGTTTGGACTGGTGCAGAGCAACTGTGTCACTGAGAAATGGAACTGCTTTAACATTTTCCTATGAAGGGAGAATTAAACCTTCATGGGGGAAATATGACGCATTTCTGAGCCCTAAAACCCCTCATTCCTGAACTCTCTCTCCTTTGGCCTCAAACTGGCCTATTATCCATGCTGGCCAGGAGTCCATCCACACTGTCCCCTGAGCTCTTGCTCTTGGCCAGCCCAGGGCTGGGTGTCCCTGCCTTTGAGGAACAGCCACTCTTGTGTGAGGTTGTTACTCAGCGCAGGGCAAAATCACCAGAGCCGCTTTGAAAAATTCAGATGTCAGGCCTGACCCTGAGCTGACTGAACCAGAACCCCAAAGGGTCCAAGCAGAGGTTTGCTTTCAGAGCTCCAAAAGTGTTCTGAGGATTTTAAACCTCCTGATTGTCCTGGGGTCAGACCTTCTGGCTCCACATCTTCGGAGCCCAGCAGGAGGCTGTGGTACTCCCATCCCCAGGGGCTCCACGCGGTGACCCAGGAAGGCAAGGTTTTCTGCAGTGTGACCTGGCTACAGGGCAGTGGCGGGAGGGCAGGGGTTACACTTGGGCTCACCAGCTTCCAGTTCTAACCACCTGCAGGTCTGGGCCTCAAAGCCTGGCTCCCATGACATCTGTTCCCACCTTCTCTCCAGGACAAACAGCCACCCGTTCCCCACACCAAGCCCTAGAACGAGGCTGGTCACCCATTAGTCCCGCAGCATGCCACAGGGGTCTGTCTCCACACTCCTGTTCCTGCCCAGCCCCTGCCATGCACACCCTCTTTTAATTTAAAGTCTCACTCTGTATTCAAGACCTGTCTCAAGGTTCTGTGTGGGAAGTCCTTTCACCTCCCCGCTGGTTGGTAAAATAGATGATGACCTGTCTCCAATGCTGACGCTGTGTGTGACCTACATGAGCTGAGTGTCGTTAGCTCAGTGACCTCGCGGTCGCAGCTGGCATGCCACACAATGGGGGACAGGCATTTTTTAGTCCACTAGTGACGTCTATGTGAGCAAACAAACTAGCATCCCTATGTGGGAGAGGCACTCATCTCACTGAACAAGAAGTGCCCCTGTTGAGGGGTCAGGCCGGTGGCGTGGCCCGCTCTGTGGGCAGGGTCGTGTGCATCTTTGTTTTTGTCTGAGATCCCAGGAGGGGATCAGGTCATTGACTCCCCTGTCTTTCACACTGACCTCTGCCAGGTACTCAGCGTGACAGATTCGTTCAGAGGCTGGAGAGCTAAACAACAAGCAAAGGGAGGTGGTGAGGTGTAAAGAAGTGTGGGTGACTGCAAGGGTGGACGTGAGGGCTGAAAGGCCCCTGGGCTGCGATGGAGGGGTCACAGACACACCTTGCTCTGGAGAAGGGAGGCCCAGTGGGAGGGCAATGGGGCCAGGAGGGTTGGAGCCAAGTTCAGTCACTCTTCCCATAATCTGGCATCTTCCAGCTGTGGGCTCCTTTTTTCTAGAATTTCTCCGGCCCAGCCCCTGGCCCAAGTCCCTCCTCAGACAGGTGTGCTTCAGTCCAGCTGAGTGCAGCCCACGCTTGACCAGTGGTGGCTTTATCTGTCACAATGTGGCAGGGGAGCAGGCAGCATGGGCGAGGGTGGCTGAAATCTGCAAAGGCTACAGGGCAGGAACAGGGCTTTGGAGTCACTCTCTAGACGTGCAGACGTAAGATGCCTTTTAGCATCTGAGCCTCAGTGTCCTTATCTATAAAGTGGGAATAATACCTCCCTCACAGGGTTATTATGAAAAGTAAATAAGAGAATGTACGTGAAGACCCAGCATGGCTCCTGGTACATTATGGATGTCCCATGTTTTTCTTTCTTCTTTTTCCTTTTCTTTTTCTTTTTTTTTTTTTTTTTTGAGACAGAGTCTCACTGTGTTGCCTAGGCTGGAGTGCAATGGTGTGATCTCAGCTCACTGCAGTCTCCACCTCCCAGGTTCAAGCAATTCTCCTGTCTCAGCCGCCCAAGTAGCTGGGATTACAGGCGCGCACCACCATGACTGGCAAATTTTTGATTTCTTAGTAGAGACGGGGTTTCACCACGTTGGCCAGGCTGGTCTCAAACTCCTGACCTCAGGTGATCCACCCACCTCGGCCTCCCAAAGTGCTAGGATTACATACATGAGCCACCATGCCTGGCAGATGTCCCATGTTTTTATAACTTATTAAAGCATCACCAGGCTCCTCAGATGTGTCATGAATGCTCCCCCAGCCCGTGGCCACCTCTGTCCCTGCTCTCAGCAGGAAGCCCCTTGGATGGCCTCTTCCATCTTCATGGTTCTAATTAGCAGTGGCAGCTCACCTGTCCCCTGCCCTGGAAAGCCACCCTTGACTGAAGCACACCCGGGTGCTCCCTCAACACCAGTACAGACCGTGCAGCATGCCCTGCTTCACTGGAGTCGTGCATACCTGCACACCCACAGGGCCTCCATGGGGGCACTGGCCAGGTCCCGCGCCTCTCCATGATGCACTCACCTGGCGCCCAGAGCCATTTCTTGTGCCATGGCAGTCAAAGCCTCCTTATCTGTCATTAATTCCTATTCTTTTTCTTTTTTTTTTTTAAATTGAGACAGGGTCTCGCTCTGTCCTCGGGCTGAAGTGCAGTGGCATGACCACGGCTCACTGTAACTTTGAACTCCTGGCCTCAATCGATCTTCCCAACTTAGCCTCCCAAGGAGCTAGGACTACAGGCACACGCCACCATGCCCAGCTAATTTTTTTAAATTTTGGGTAGAGATGGGGATCTCACTATGTTGCCAAGGCTGGTCTCGAATTCCTGGGCTCGAGGAATCCTCCTGCCTTGGCCTTTCAAAGTGCTGGGATTACAGGCGTGAGCCACCGCACCTGGCCCAATTCCTATTCTTACTGCCTCTTGCTTTTCTCTGCCCTTCACTCCTACAACCAAGCAGCCTTCATCAGCTTCCCATTCACATGAGCATTCCTTGCTCCAAATAGTACCTTCAGCTGTCTCCTGGTCCTCTGTGTGTATATCTGTGTATTTGTTACCAATGCTGTGTAACAAATTATCACAAACTTAGTGACATAAACATACTTCATGGTTGCCTCAGTCCCTAGGTCAGCAGTCTGGGCAGGCTTGGCTGAGTCCTTAACTCAGAGTCTCAGGCTGCAATCGAGGTGTCCTCTGGCTCTGTTCTCATCCGGAGGCCCAACCAGGGAGAATCTGCCTCCGTGCTCCCTCAGGTATGGACAGAAGTGATTCCCCGTGGCTGCTGCCTGAGGGCCCAGCATTGACAGCTGTGCTGTGGAGCCACTCAGGTCCTAGAGGCTGCCTGCAGCTCCCTGCCCAAGCCGTCTCCACAGGCGGCTCACAGCGTAGCACTATAGGTCATCGAGGCCAGCGGGAAGCCCTGTCCTCGCCAGTCTTCTGAGTCAAAGTCTTCTACCACATAACCACAGGGAGACATCCCACCACCTTGTCACGTTCTCATAGAAGTCACAGGCACTGCCACACTGGGGGAGGAGGATACACCAGGGCTCAGGTTGTCAGAGTCACCTGAGTGCGTGTCCACTTCCTTCTCTCTCCCGGAACCTTCCTTCTCTCTTCCTCTGTCCCCAGAGCAGCCGGATGTCTTTCGGAAGTCACTTCTGCTCACCTCTCTCCCTGGAGCCGGCTTGGGTTGGGTGGAGCCTCTGCTCAGCTTCTGTCCAAGTAGCTCATCAAGAAATTTCTTCTGAACAAGGACTGCTCCCTTACTGTAAAAGTAATTCTGAAGAATATAACTCTCTCCCTTTCATCTGATTTCTCATTGCCCCGTACAGGGCCTGCTACTGCCGGTGCCTGATCAATACATTTTCAATGAGTAAGAAGTGGCGAAGGGCAGCAGCAGCAGAGTTCAGGGAAAGCCTCACCACCAGCATTTGAATGGGCCCTGGAAGACAGTTAGGAGCTGACCTTTAAAGATGTTTTCATGTTTTAAAAAATTAGATAAAGCCCTGGCAACATAGTGAGACAGACCCCATCTCTACAAAAAAAAAAAAAAAAAAAAAGCTTTTAAAATTAGCCAGGCATGATGGTGGGCACCTGTAGTCCTGGCTACTTGGGAGACTGAGGTGGGAGGATTGCTTGAGCCCAGAAGGTTGAGGCTGCAGTGAGCCATGTTAATGCCATTGTACTCCAGCCTGGGCAGCAAAGCAACACCTTGTCTCATAAAAAAAAAATTAGATAAGCAAATTACAAACATTTTGGATAACAGAGAAGAAATCATCCTCTCCACATTGCTAATTCTGCCACTGTGATTTCTTCTCCATAAAGTTTGTTCTTATTCTTTCTGGTGAATTCACCAGATGCAGGGTGAGGTCCTTGGCTGATGGGATCAGAAGCCCAACTGTCTGGGCCCCAGAGCGGGTTGGGTCTGTCCCCCGATGCTAATAAGGGGCAATCAAATATGACAAATACCCATTTATTCATTCCCAGAGATCAAGACACCTGCCAGCGAGGACAGTCATCTGCAGGGTCTGGCTAGAGGCTCTCTATGGGCTCACCATGCAGGGAACCCACTGGTTAAACCTGCTTGCTAGTGGGTCCATTTAATTATTTAATTGTATAACTCAGTGTAACTCCAAATTTACCATTTTCAGTTTATTTCAGCCCTCCCCACCACCCCCGCCTTATAGTGGAGTCCCATCATGTGTGCATTTAACTTAAGTGAATTCAATTACATGTGCTCTGAAAAAGGGAGAAAATCATTAAATGAGACAGGAGATGACTCCTTCCAAGGGCTCTGCCCCAGGTGAGGGCCACGAGAGAGGAGGGCCTGAATTGCCTCCACTGGCCTCAGTGCCCAAGAACCTGCCACACAGTGAGCACCTCCCTGAAGCCAGGGAGTTTCCAGGGCCTGCAGAGGGGCGGTGTTTTAGATCAGGCCTCTAAGTGTATGCGGACAGTCTCATCTGGTGTTTGCTTAAAGAAACAGCAACCCACTGCCAGGCTGGAAGGAAAACTGTCTTGAATGCACGTACACAAAACTATACCTCCTGGACTCTATGGGCAACTTTAGAGAGTTTCAAGGGCAAAATTAATTATACTTGGTTTTTGCTTTATTGAAACTGAATACATTGAATATGGTCCTACTCCCCTGTACAAGCAGGAAGCCCAGTGTCTCCCTCTGGAGGCCTCCACTCCATGGCCACAGTCAGCTTATTTCATTCAGTGGAAGCTTCTGGTGTAAACAGAGCTGGAACATGGGGTCCTGCCACCAGCTCTGCTGCTCTGGTTCCCTCCACGTGGTGGCCCTGTGGAACGCAGGTCCTGCGTGGTCTGGTGGAAGTCTGCACACTGCCCCTTGCACGTGCACAAGGCTGCTCAGGCCACAGATGCCTCCAGACCCCTAGGTCACCCCAAGTCACCCCAAAGTGCTCGATAATTGTCCCTAAATCAGCCTCAGTCATGTCCTGAGATCAACTCCCTGGGAGTTGAGCCCCAATTCCCTTTTCCCTCCTACTGAGTTCATTTTGGGGGCCTTGAGTGCCAGGCCATCTCGGCTGGGGGACTCTAGCGAACCCTGGTGCTAACTTCAAATCACAGGGAACCAGGGCTCAGGTCTTAGTCTTTTTCCTCTCAGAAGGCCCTGATCCTCTGGTGCAAATGGGCACAGTTTTCCATAACTCTGCAGATGTCAAGTTCTCAAGGAGGGGGTTTCCATCAAACCACAACAGCACCTCCCTTCCCCGGACAGTGCTGCCTTCTCATCCAACATTTGCTGCTCAAAGATTCTTTGCAAAATAAAATTGCCTGCAGGGGAACTTGCTCTGTCCACCCACGAACAGAGAAGCCTTGGACAAAAATTAGAAAATTCTGCCTCACATTACATTAGTATAGGAACGAATCGTCTAGACAGGACCTGCACTGGGGCCCCCCTCCCATGGGTTTGCCCTCCTCAGCTCTCTTCCGTGTGCTGCCACAGTTCACTAACGTCATGCCAACTACATCTTTATTTAGAAAAGTCAAGCCTTTAGGGCCTGAGAGCCTTACTTTCCCATTCTCCCCCCAGCAGGCCACTTGTCACTACCCCAATCCTTTTTGCTTTCAACTTACAGTGTAACCCAAAAAGTATCTTCCACAAAAATAAATCTGTAGCCTGCTTGCTTTGGTTTTCCCCCAACATGATGCCATAAGAATTTCCACGCTGCACCTTCACCTTGGCGATCCTGTTTCACTCTCCCACTCGGGAGGCACAGAGTTTGCAAAGCCCTTTTCCTGTCACAAGACACTTGGGAGGCCACTAGACTCTTGGGGGAGCTGCTCTGCCCCAGAACTGTGGGTTCATCTTGAATTCACCCTCTTAGACTCAGCCATAAAATAGGCACAGTGCTGTCTGCTAATTTACAAAGCAGGTCCCAGCAGGTGCTGCGTGTGTGTGTTTACGTGCGTGTGTGTGTGTGCATGTGTGTTTGTGTGTGTGTGTGGCCCTTTATGGCCCCATTCCACTGAGGCTAGAGTTTGCACCTAACCTTGGGAAGTCAACTGAGCCTTGTTTTCACACATCCTCAGACAAGCTTGACACAAGGAATTAGGGGTAGGTCAGACCAGCATCTGGATCCAGCTAGAGCCTCCAATTCTCCGCTTGCTTTTTGCCAAACCCTTCTCTCCCCTCATTCTTCAGTTTCTTAAACCAGGCGTCATTCAGGGGAAACTGAATCCATGTGTTTGTGATTCACTAGGGCTGCGCATGGTAGAGTGTTCTGTGAGCTCCACATCACAGCAAAGACAGCCAAGTGTGGGTGTGGGTTTGTCTGTGAAGCTGTATTGTGTGTGTGTGTGTGTGTGTGTGTTGTATTGTGTATGTATTGTTTTCCTTCCTATTTCTTGTAAGGACTTTAAACTGATTTTTCTTAGAATCAGGGAATCATGTTTGGCCAAAGAAACTCAACACTCCCTTCTCCCCTTCCTGAGGAACTCTAGTTTGGCAGAAAATTCCCCAACACCCACATTCTAACTTATTGGAAATGGGCCTGGGCCAAGCAGCCGTCGAAGTCTGGTTTGGGAGCCAGTGTGCAGGGGGCTGCCCGGACTCCCCAGGACAGGCCGTGAGTGGGAGGAGGCAGAGGAGCGGGTGGCCAGAGGGCCAAACCGGCACAGCCTGCGCTTCAGACGCTGCCCCCCGAGTCACGGGGCAGCCACAGTTCGGCGAGCTCCACGGAACCTTCTGGTGTGAGCCCTGGGACCTGCCTTTGGCCCTCCTGCCCAGTCAGATGATTTGCCTTACTCATCAAGAGGGGAAACGTGGCCCGCTGTGGGCTGCGGGTGGGGTCAGACCTCTAGCCTGGTGACTCCGAAAAACTCCCAGGCTGTATCCTGCACCACAGACTTCCATGCTCTCACTCCCTTCCAGTTAGAGAATTCCTGCTTGGCCTTCGAGGCTCCGTCCAGCTGTGCCCTCCCCTGGGAGGCCCAGCCCGATGCCTAGGGGGCTGGCCCTGCTCTGGCCGCTCAGTCACAGCCACTGCCACCCCCGGGTTGGTGTTGCTCTGCTGCAGGTCTCCCCACCTGCTGGCCAGAGCGCCATGAAGAACACACACCCACCTCGTTCACTTCTGAGCCCCACAGCACCCAGAGCAAATGTTCAACACCGGGCAGTGTGGGCACATATCTCAGAACCTGGGGAGGTGGGCGAGGTTTTATTGTGCTGCCGCCCTTCTCTGTGGGGAGCCACTCGCTGGAGAGAGGCCCACAGGATGGCCCCGCCCGCGCCCTGTGCGGGGCGGACTCCAGGGACCCTGCTGGTGCAGGGAGGGGAGGCAGGAGACCTGAATTCCCCTGACTCCTGATGGTCTTTGCCACATGGGCAAGGAAGGGGTGAGAGGTTCAGCTCACGTGGAGTTGGAAACTGGCCCTGGCCCTGATTACTTTAGGGAATGCAGCCTTCTTGGTGGGGAATGGTTGAGAATAGCTGGAAGTCTGATGGTGAGCTCTGAGGGCTGCAGCTGTGGCTCCTCCAGCATTTGCTCATTTGCTTTTGATCCAGTTCAAGCTTGTCATTTGCACAGGTCCCAGTGGAGCGCCCTCTTGGCACCCAGGCCTGGGAATGAGGGACCTTCAGAGGACAGCAGGGCATGCCAGGGTAGCAGCACCCACTGCCCACACTCTGAGCCCCGCCCTCTCTCCCACCTTCCCTCCATGGAAATCAAGGTGGAGGCAAAGAGGTTTGGTCCATGTGGCTCCAGAGGGCTGGCTGGGCCCAAGGTGGCCCAATGCTCTTCCCCAGAGGCAGATTTCACTGTGACACCAGGAAGGACTTCCTAATAAGCATCACCAGCTCATAGTGGAGGGGCTGATTCAGAAGGTAGTGAGTTCTCTGTCCTCTGAGATATGCAAGCAGAGGTGGTGGAGGAATTTCTGCCCTTGGGAGGGGGTGCTGAGACCAGATGGCCCAGACTTTAGCTAAGTGGGAGTCTGGGCATGCTGCCTCAGACCTCAGGAGGAGTCGGCTTGAGCGTGGGGCTTTGGCAGAGCCGTCTGGGAAGCATGACTTGGAGCTGGCGCTAATGGGCATGGTACTGGCTGTCAGCTGCTGGGCCTGCCTTCTGCTCAGGAGAAAGGAAGAGTAAGCCATGATGCTCAGGTGGACTGAAGGGACCCCTCTTGCCCACAAACCCCCAAAGCCTCCTTCCTGCGGCCTGTCTGGTGGACTTCCTGCAGCTGCATCCCAGGGCCAGCTGGGGAGAGTCTCTGCGGCTGGGTCAGCCGAGGCCAGAGCCCAAGGACTTGGCTGCAGGGCTTGGGGCTCCTCACTGTCCCTCAGGTCTTCCCAGTGCCAGGAGGTTGTGACTGGATGCTGTCATGCTAGCAGAGTAAGGCTTGAACCCACTTACTGTGTGACTTTAGCGAGTTGCTTGCACACCTCCAGTGACTGGGAGGTCACCACTTTTCAAGGTAGTTCCTGACAGAGCAGGACAGCTCTGCCAGAAAGTTATTCCTGGCACTGAGCTGAGAGCCCTAGGGCTTTTCCCGTCGTCCCCAGCATTCCCAGGTCTGCTGTTCTCTGGACCACATAGCACCTGCCCTCCAGCCCCCCAGCTGCTCCCCCCAACCAGGCACGTGCCTCTGTCACCTGCTACCTACCCCAGCTGCCCTCTACAGGACACACACACCCCACCCCGTCCCTTTCCCAGTGAGTCAAGGCAGGTCTGCAGCAGCCTCCACCAGCCCCCGGGCTTCTGAAGCCACAGGCGGGGGGCCCACCAGCCCTTTGGCAGCCCCGCGTCCCAGGTGACTCACTAGCTGGCAGCAAGCAAAACCCAACGTCCCCTTCCCACGTGTGCAGCCACGGCTCGGCCTCCCCCTCCCACCCCGGTGTTTGTGCACTCCAAGCTGTGGAAGCCAAGTGTGGCCCAACACATGTCTGTGTTCAGGCTCAGTGTGTCAGAATTGGCCCATGGTCCCAGCCTGCTGGGGTCTGCTTGGATTCCCAACTCCCTCATCCAACACATTAGCTGTTCCTCCCAGCTTCCTGTCCTCTACAAATCTGCTCCACATGCTGTCGGGGGCCTTGGCCAAGCCATTGATTAAAATGACCAGAAAGGAGAGGGCCAAAAGCAGAGTCCTGAGGCTCACCTCTAGACACCCATTTCTACTGCCCAGGACAGTCATTTGGCTCCTTATCCCTTCACCAAGCTCCCATCTCTTCCCAGATTTCTGGTGCTAACTGTCTCGATGTCACACAGACACACAACGCCACGGGCATTCCCCTAAGCCCATCAGGGGGACCAAGGCTGGTACTGGTGATCTGTTCTCAGGAAACCTTCAATGGCTGCTCAGTCACCAGGGCACACAAGCCGTCCTTTTCAAGTCTGATCTAGAATGTCACCCTGGTTTAGCATCACACACATCAGCAACCCTGCACCCAGGCCTGTGCCACACCTTGGGTTTTGAGGACCTAGAGCCAAACTAGACTTAGCCTTGCCTTGGAGGAGTTCCAGTCTGCTGGGGCAGGTGGCCACAGATGACAGAGGAAATTCTAACAATTTAATTGCAGTGCATACTTATCACATGCCAGGCGCCACTCCAAACCAAGATTCGACCTCACAGCAAACCAGCATCATCCCCATTCATCCTCAGTGGAAACAGAGGCACACCAAGGCTCAGTCACATGCCCAAGGTCTCCCAGCGAGTGAGGGATGCTTACTCACGAGAGCTTCCTTGTCTTGCCTAGGGGTTCAGGGAGGCCTTCAGAGGGCGGTGGTGCCTAAGTGGAGACTTCAGAGCTGAGCTTCGTCTAGAGGACAGGAAAGGAGAAGCAGGTGGGGACTGGGCTCCCGGCACTCCCTGCCAGCCCGTCCTGTGCCAGGCACTGGGTCAGGCCCTGGGGATTCGGGTTGAGCCCACTGGCAGGGTGGTCCATAACAAACTGGGAAGCACAGGTTGCCCTGGGGAAGTGGGTGAGATGACTGCAGTCAGGGAAGGCTTCCCAGAGGCAGTGATGTCTAAGCTGACCCAGGGTTGGGGACATTGGGCTGGGGCCGGGGAAGGGATGGTGGTTGGAGAGTTCCAGGCGGGAGGAAAATCCGGTGCAAAGGTACTCCCAGAAGCAGAGTGGACAAGGAGGAAAATGGCCCAGCCGCACTGGACCCGGGGCAGGGAAGGAGCTGGGATGGTTGCGGAGGGCAATGGGGAGTCACTGGAGGACTTAAAACTGGGGGAGGGGCACCCGGCAGCCAGGCAGCCTGCAGGCTCTCTTGGCTCTCTCTGCAGGGAGGTGCGACTTCGACTTCGACTTCCTGGGGCGTGGTTTCTAATCCCTCACCTTTGCAACCAGCTCTTGGCAAATGGCAGAGCTGCTCAGCACCTCCCAGTGTGAGATGGGGTCAGGAGTCCCACCTTGGGGGTTGGGAGAACCAGGGGAGGATCAGTCAGCGGCCTTTTTCTCCCTCCCTGGGGAGCCTGGCAGCCACCACCTCCCTTCCCCCACCTCTGCAAGGGGAACAATTACCAGATTGAGACAGGCTGGGCCTCCCCACTGCCTCTGCCGGTTAATGTCTCTAATCACCGCAATCTCTTGATCCACAATCCCTGGGCTCTGAGTGGTGGCCAGATGGTTTAGGAGGGAGTTCCAGGCCTCCAGACTCCCAGAGGCTCTTCCCTGGGGCCCTCAAACACCTCAGGTGCTTCCAGGAGCACCCAGCCAAGCCCGGAGTGGGAGAGAGGTGGTTGCCTATTCTCCCCTCACCATAAATCACAGAGCCACAAGGAATGTTTGAAGTCATCCTCATGGAACCCCCCACTCTATCTGGAAGCCTCCATCCAGTATCTCAACAGGTGGCCATCAAGGATCCACTTGGATGCCTCCAACAATGGGAAACTCCCCACCACAAATCTGAGGCTCATTACCACAGGCAGGCTGTGAACGCTGAGATTGAACTAAAAAGGCTTTACATGGGCTGAATCACATTAAAATCATAGTTGGCTGGGCTGGGTGGCTCACACCTGTAATCCCAGCACTTTGGGAGGTCAAGACAGGAAGATCATTTGGGCTCAGGAGTTCAAGACCAGATTGGGCATCATCAAGAGACCCCATCTCTACTAAAAATTTTAAAAAATTAGCCAGGCATGGTGTTGAGTGCCTATAGTCCCAGTTACTTGGGAGGCTGAGGTGGGAGAATCGTTTGAGCCTAGGAGGTCAAGGCTGCAGTGAGCCGTGATCGTGCCACTGAGCCCCAGCCTGGGCAACAGAGTGAAACCCTGTCTCAAAGAATTAATAAAAAATAAAATCATAGCCCAAACCAGATCTTTTCCCCCACCACCAGCGTAAAACCAGATCTGTACCACAGAGAGGCACTGTGGGAGGGGGAACGCCACAAGGTCCTGAACCAGAAATCCCTGTTCCAATCTTGACGCTATGGTTCACCAACTGGGGGGCCTCGCCAGTTGCCTCCACCTCCCTGTGCTCCATTTTCCGCGTCTGTAACTCAGAACTATTGTATTGGGCTGTCCAATACAACAGCCATGAGTCAGAGGAGGCTACTGAGACCCAAAATGCGGGCAGTGCAACTGAGGAACTGAACTTTTAATTTTATTTAATTTAAGTTAAAATTTAAAACCTGAAGCAGTATAATTTTTTTTTTTTAAATGGAGTTTCATTCTTGTTGCTCAGGCTGGAGTGCGACAGCACGGCCTCGGCTCACTGCAACCTCTGCCTCCCGGGTTCAAACGATTCTCCTGCCTCAGCCTCCCGAGTAGCTAGGATTACAGGCATGCGCTACCACACCCAGCTAATTTTGTATTTTTAGTAGATATGGGATTTCACCATGTGGGTCAGGCTGGTCTCGAACTCCCGACCTCAGGTGATCCGCCCACCTCGGCCTCCCAAAGTGTTGGGATTATAGGCGTGAGCCACCACTCCTGGCCTAAAAATTTTTATATTGATGACACATTGAAATGATAATATTTGGGATAAACTAGGTTAAATAATGTATTAAACTTAATTTCACCAAAAAACTAATTTCACCTGTTTCTTTTCACTTTTTAACGTGACTACTAGAAAATTCTAAATTACAAATGTGGCTCGCAGTGGAACTCCACAGCGCCTCACTCGGAAGGTTGTTGAAGGATCCAGTGAGCTGGGTGTTCAGGTGTCTGGGGAACAGTCAAGTCCCAGAGAGATGATGGCTTCTGAGGCTGCTGGGTCCTCCGGGAGGCGTCTTCTCCATCACACAAGAAGACGGGCTCAATCTAGAAAGAATAGAGAATGTGAAGGACTATTCAAAACAAAACGAAAATTATTTATAACACCCAAAGATAATGGTTACATTTCCTATAGAGTTTGCTTGTTTCCGTGCCCGTCCGTGCGACCTGGTCTCCCACCACCACTGGGCACCAGCTGCAAGTTCTCAGAAAAGTCGCCTTTAACAGCTTGGTCCTGAAGCCTGGGACCTTGAGGAGCCTCAGCAGGGAGGAACTCCTCAAAAAGCCAAAGGGCAGGGCCTTACACCTCCTTTCTGTGCCTGTGAGGGCTGTGGAAGCCACGCCCTCTGCATGCCCAGCCCCCATTCTTCTTGGCCTCTGCCCTCACCTGCCATGGCCCTGGCGCTCTGGGGGAGGCTGACCTATGCTGCCAGTTGTCACCAGCAGTTCCCGCGGCTGTTCACCTCTCCCTTCCGCCATATGTGGGGAGGGAGGGAGGCTCCAGCACAGAACGACTTGGGTCCCAGGATTCTCTCCATTTCGTCCATGGGTGCTCTCCTGTCCAGAGCCAATGGGGGCCCCAGGGTGCAGTCAGGGGTCCCTCTCGCTCTGTCTAGAACCTACACTCCCTCCCACATCTCATTCTGTCCCTGAGTTGGCGCCACCCCTGTGTTAGGCTTCTTCTTCCCCGGAGGGGCCTTCTGAGGGGCTTTTATCCTTTTCTGAAATCCAGTCCTCACCTGCGCCCCACTCCATGCAATCCCTCAGACACATCTATGTGCCTAGACCGCATATCCAGAGGGGGTCCTCCATCCCAGGAGGTTCCAGGGCTCACTGCAGAGATGCAAACGATCTGGTAACTTGCTTTTCCACTTAGCGTTGATTTAGGAACATCCTTCCAGGGACATTACCCCTCCTGATGGTTGCTGTGCCATCCCTTTCTATCTAATCTGCATTGGTGAGTTCTTAGGTTGGGTTTTTGATCTTACAAATACTACTTCAGTGACCCTCCCAGTACACCACGTTTACTTTGATCTTCTCAAATCTAACGAATTGTTAGTTCTCCGTTCTAGACATTCAGCAAATTCTGCCGCCTGAGTTGTGCTAAATGCCACAAGGCCACCCTATTCCTGAGCTCAGCCTATCTTCTCTATCCCTTCTATCACCAATCTGTCACCAATCCTCAGATATTACCTAAGCTCAGGCCACATCGAACAGCACGATGTCTCACACTTTCCAGCCTCCCTTCTGCCTTCTGCTGTCTCACTGCTGGGCATGTCTGCCCCATCTCCAAATCCTCTCCCATTTCCAAGAGCCAGCTCAAATGCCACCTCCTCCAGGGAGCCCTTCTTGACTTCCCTAGCTTGAAGTGATTCAACCTTCTCTGAATAAAGACAGCATTTCCTTGTCCCCCCTTCCCTTTTGGTTCTGATGCTCCCACATAGTCCAGGGGCCATTTGAGTGCACTTGTGGCCCAGTGTCCTTTCCATCTCCCTCCCCATTCCCTGGCAGACTAGGAGCTCCTTGAGGTCAGGGACAGGTTCTGATTTCTTCCTGTGGGCACAGGGCATGGCACAGAGTGGGCATGTGAGAAAGGTTTGAACACATATGAATGAAGGAGGACAGGCCTGGGTCTGGCCCTGAGTTCTGGCCCAGCCGGGCACTGCTGTCCTGTGTGACCTCAGGCAGGGCCTGCTCTCGGGGACATGGTTTCCCTGTGGCCTGAGGCAGCTGGACCCCACTGTGGGGGTTCTGTCAGGGTGGGAGGACTGTTTGGCCCTGGGGTTGATGCACCGACCCTGCCTGGGATAACCTGTCTTGGATAATGATTGCAGGGCAGCCCCCATTTCCTCTGGCTGCACAATCCCATTATGAGCCCTTCAGGATTTATGTCTAAGACCCACCCTAAGCCCATCACTAACATATGGCATCCTGGCAGATGAGGATGAGCAGAGATTGTAAACACTCATTCATTCATTCATTCATTCACTCCTTCACTCAGCAGGTCTGCTACCAAACTGCAGACCCAGCATTCAATCAGAACCTGGCCCAACCCTGGAGGCGCTTCCGGTAAACAGTTCACAGTTCAGTGAGGTGGGGGCAGGGACAGTGGGAGGCACAGGGACTGTGGAACCAGAGAAGGAGGCTTCTCTCAGCTTGGTGGTCAGAGAAGGCTTCTTGGAGGAGGGGATGCTCAAACTCTGTCTTACCAGAAGAGTAAGCCATTGTGCCAGCGAGCAGGCAGGGCAGGGCCCTCACAGGCAGTGGCTCCCGCTGCCGGAGGGGGCTGGTGTTCACGCTTAGCCTGGGGCTGGATGCTGCTGCACCGAATCTAATGATAAGAGGAGCGTGGCTGGGGATTATCTGCTCTTGTTTACATGATTAAAACCAGACAAATACTTCTTTATCTGAAAGAATGAAAGGGCTTTGGGGAAAAATCCTTTTGGCAACAAAGCAAAGCACAAGCATTTCCTTAATTAATCTCTCACGTCCCCCCGCCCCCCACCATCCCACACCCCCACAACAGCTGCAAGAAGAGTCGCTCTGGGGCTCCGGGGCTCCAGGACTTTGGGGCTGACCTGCACTGGCAGGCAGAGACCCAGGCCAGGGTGGCTGGGGGTGGAGAGGAGCCGAGAGGAGAGAGACCCACAGCCCTCTCAACACAGCCACCTATGACAGGGAACCTGGGCCCAGGCACAAACCCAAGATGGCCTCATTTTACAGATGGAGATCCTAAGGCCCAAAGATGGGAGAGTGACTTGCTTGCTGAGGCCACACAGCCAGTTGGCAGAGCTGGGACTAGGACCCGGATCACCAGTCCCCAGCCCAGCGCTCTCACTCACTCCCTCATTAGCTGGTCCAGGGGCCTGCAGGAACCGCCTGCAGTGCCGTCCTCTCAGGACCCACAGTGAAGTCAGACCCGTCCCTCCTTTCACAGACAGACAGGCAGGGTCCTGATGGAGCAACCAGGGGCTGTGGGAGTCCTGGAATGGGCTCCTCACTTTGGGGGAGAGGCAGGTAGACCTCAGAGGTAGCCCGAGCTTGATCCTGCCTGGTGCGCAGGCGTTAGGAGAGTGAAGGAAGCTTCAAAGAGGACATCAAGCATGGGAAACGGCAGGTGCAGAGGTCTCAAGGCGCGGGGCCTGCACCCCAGGGCGTGGGGCAGAGGGCAGAGCAGAAAGAGAGGCTGGAAGGAGCACAGGACTGGATTGTTGAAGGAACGGGGTTTCCTGGAGCACTGTGAGGCAGTTGGGCATAGCCAGGAGGGGCCGAGTGAGCAATGAGTGCCCGGCCAGACCCTGGCCTCCCCACCACAGCCCCTGACCCCCTCGCCCTCCCAGCTTGATGTCCGGACTTGCCTCCCTGGATGCCAAGACCTCCAGCCGCCTGGGCGTCCTTACCGTGGCGTACTACCTGTGGACCACCTTCATGGCTGTCATCGTGGGCATCTTCATGGTCTCCATCATCCACCCAGGCGGCGCGGCCCAGAAGGAGACCACGGAGCAGAGTGGGAAGCCCATCATGAGCTCAGCCGATGCCCTGTTGGACCTCATCCGGTAACCATTGCCACCCACACCCCGCTCGGGAATGCCAGGCCCAAGCCTGCCCTGGTAGGGCCCCCAGAGGCCAGGATGGGGTGTAGGGATGGGGGTGATCACGGAGGCCATGATCACCCTGGGGGGTTGAGCTCCGGACTGCCCGCCGAGATCATGCTGCAGCGTCTGCCCCACCAGGCTGGAAGCACCTTGCAGGCAGGATGGGGTCTGCCCCTCTCTGCCTGTGGCTGGGTGCAGAGCAGGCGTCTGTGAGCATTTGCTGATGCCCAGCCTGTAGGATGGGAGGCTGGCGGTTGTTGGCCCCTCCCTTTCTTTATTGGTCCTCTTTTCACAGATGAGGAAACGGGGCTCAAAAAGGTGCCATGACTTTTCCAGAGTCACCGGTAGGTAGGTAGTGGAGACAGGATTCAGCCTAGGCCTGTCTGACTCCAAGGACGGTGCCGTTTGCCCTGCGGTGCCACCCGCTAGCCACGGCAGTACAGCTGACGTTGCTTCTCAGGCCTAGGCTCCCTCTCCAGCGAAGCACTGCAGACCCAGCGGCACAGCCACCTTCCACTCCCTCTCCCCGGGTCCCCTGCAGGCCACCCCTGCTCCTCTCCTTCATGCACTCGCTCCCTCACCAGTGGAGCTCTGTGCCAGGCCCTGGACCAGGGGACTCAGAGCCAGCCCTTGCCCTGCAGGAGTGGTCAGACCCTGGAGCAGACAGGGACAACGTGGGGGCCTGGGGCTGCAATGGGGAAGCTGGGGCTGCCGCTGAGAGCAGGAAGCCACCGCCCGTCTAAGGGAGGGGAAGACGGGGAGGCAGGGAGGGCAGGCCTGGGGGCGACAGCTGTGCAAAGGTCCTGAGCTGCAGGGAACCGTGTGGGGGAGAAGGCATCGCACAATCAGTGTGACAGAGCAGAAGGGGTGAGAGGCGGGCAGAAACTCCTGCGGGAGAATCCAGGTGGGGACGGACCTCAAAGGGCACCGTGAACCAGGCCAAAAGTTAAGTTTTATCCTAAAGGCCACAGGAAATGGGTTTTACACGAAGGAGTGGCATGATCCAATTCAGAAGATTCACTCTGACCAGGGGTCAGAGTTGTGGGAGAGGTTGGAGGGGAAGGCAGAGCCAGGGACAGAGCCACCACTGGGGATGGAAAAAGAGGCAGATGGCAGGGCTGCTCAGGAGGGACCCTCAGCAGGAGGCGGGTGAGATGGAGGTGAGGTCTGCTGGTCACCCAGCATGAAGGTTTCTGGCCCATGCATCCAGGTGGATGGTGGTGTGGTCACCAAGTGATGGATGGTCTGCAGCAGGAGCAGGCATCCTGGGGTAGGTGTCCACTGATGGTTGGCCAGTGGTTGTGACTCTCATGGAGGAGTCTAAGCTGGAGACAGAGGTTTGGAAATCACCAGGGAGAGGTGTTAGGTGCAACCCTAGTGGCAGAGGGGCTCTTGCAGGACAGGTGGTGAGAGAGCAGGGACTGGGATGGAGCCTGGGAAGCCCCACCCAGGAATGGTCTGCTGGGCTCCACAGGCTACCCCACTAAACCCGTTCAGGGAACTCCTTCTAGGACTTCTCACTTTCCGATCAATTTCAGATCTAAGAAGTCTAGGCCTAACATTAAAACCCCAAACTCATGCAGTTTAACCCTGTCCTAGTCTTTTGGATCTGACTCAGACTGGGAAAGCTGCAGTGTGAAGAGGGTCGTGGTGAGTTCGTTTCTCTTTCCTGCTCTGCCTGCTCCCTGGTGAGAGGTGAGGGAGTTGGCCAGGACGGGTTGCCCAGACTGGGAGTGGGGTGAGCTGGAGCAGGTGCTCCCTGGTCATGTCTCTCCAAGAGTACTTCTGCGGGTTCTCTGGAGCCTCTTCTCTCTCTCGCATCTCTCACCTGCTGTCCCCTGGACTCAGGCAGTCTATTCCATCTGGCTACTTACAATGTCCTCCCTAGACTGGGGCTCTGGTTGACTCCTCTACTGGGGTCACCTCACCCCCTGGGTGACCCTGTTGGGTCATATCTGGCCCATGGGAAGCATACATATCCCTATTGGAAGTGCTGGCCTTTCCCAGGGCCTTTGGACATGAGTCAGGCACCAGCCCCTACATTCCTCAAATCCTAAGAGACTCAAACCAAGGTCTCTGAACAGTTCTCTTGGCTTGAGGTTGTGGAGAAGCATTCCTTTCCTCCCCCGTGGGGATAGATGCCCATACACAGGCTCCCACCCACTCTCTAAAGAAACTCTCATTCCCTGTATCAGCTAGTTACTGCTGCATAACAAACCAACCCAACATTTATCAGCTTAAAACGACAGCCACAAGTCTACAGGTCAGCTGGAAAGTTCTGCTGATTTGGACTGAGCTCACTCACATGTCTGCAGGCAGCTGGTGGCTCAACTGGGGAACAGTTGGTCTAGGGGAGTCTTGGCTGAGATGATTCAGCTGCACTCTTTGTGGTCTTTATACTCCAGCAGGCCAGCCTAGATTTATTTCATGGTGGTGACAGGATTCCAGGAGAGAGCTAGCCCAGGCATTTTTTTAAATAACAAAGGTGGAGGAGCAAGAGAGGAAATCAAAACATGCAAATGTTTCTCAATCCTCTGCTTTCAGCAAGTCCACTAATATCCTCTTGGCCAAAGCAAGTCAGGTGGCCAAGTCCAGAGTCAAGGTGGGAAGGGACCACAATGTTACAAGGGAAATGGAGTCTACAAACCAAGGCCATCGATGCAATCAGTCTACCACTGCCTTCATTACTCCAGGAAAATCTTCAGCTTCTCTTTTACCCTTTAGAGTGTGTGATGAACTAAGGATCATGAAATGCTTGCCATGTTGTTCCTATTGCGTGGCTGTCACCTGTAGAGTCTGGAGCCAGAAAGAGATCCAGGCAGGGTCTGTTCTGTGAGTGCTTACTTGGCCAGCGAGACTTCATCCAGTACCAGCGCTTTGAACACCTTCTGGACTCTGGCACTTCCGAATTCAGTCTCCAGCCTGGAAACCTCTCACCTGAGTTCCAGATTCTCACATAAAGTGTCTAGAGGCATCTCAAAATTAACAGGCCCAAGCTCAGCTCTTGATTTTTCCATAAATCTGCCCTTTTCTCGCCCCGCCTGTCTTGGTCTGACATCTCTCATTCTCTCATACCCTGCAGCCAGTTCCTCAGCAAATTTTACCTTGAAAATGAAATCCCAAGCCATGGCCCTTCCACCTCCCCTGCCACTCCTGCCATTGCCGCCCCTCTGGTGTCCGGCCTGGCCTCCGCTTCCTCTCTGCTTCCTGTGGTCTGTTCTCAGCACTGCAGCTAGAGGCATCCTTTTCAAAACCTGCTCTCAACCCAGCACATGGCAACAAAATCGTAGCCTGCACTGCGGCTTACAGGCACTTGCTGACACACGTCAGCCTCTGACCTCTGCCCTGACTCTCCCCTTCCCTGCCCTGGCTCCAGCCCCACCCGCCTCGCTGTCCTTCCCATCTGGGTGCCATTGCTGCCTCTCTGGATGGCCCTCCCAGCAGAAAGCATGCAGCTCCTTCCCTCACTCCATTTACATCTCTCCTGGGTGTCGCCTCTCCTGGGGCCTCTGAGGCTCTGTCTCTCTGTTGTCTTCTCTTGCGTCACCTTTCCTCATAGCCTTTCTTAGTACCCAACATGATCACATCGATGTGTTTCTTTTCTTCCCACCTCCACTGGAATGTAACATGCCCTGTGAAGCCTGGCTCTTTAACCTCTGTTCCCTGCTGTATCCTGGAGTCTAGAACAGCACCTGGCACCGAGTGGGTGCACAGAGTTTGCTGAATGCACATGTGGGTTTCAGGTCATCAGTGGCGTTGGGGTCTGACCCCCAGGAGGAGCTGGAATGGTCCAGGGAGAACGTGCCCAGTAAGCAGGTGCAGAGGCCTAGGAGGGGCCTTGGCTCATGGCCGCACTGTGGGCTTTGCACAGCAGACAGAGCAGCGGCAAGCAGAGAGACAGGAGGAGAACTGGGAGAGTGGATATCCTGGAAACCGAGGAAAGAGGAACTTCAAGAAACCTCGTTTCTAAGATCTGTTATTTCTAGGATGTGGTGATTCATGGTTTCTTGGATCTTAATGATTCAGAACGGCTTCTCCACGTGGTGGAAGGAGGTGTCGGTGCTGCCTGCCTCACCACTGCCTGCCCCTGCTCAGGGGCTGCGGGGCTCCGGATCAAACACACGTGCCACAGTCAAATGTTCCAGAGTGTTTCCTGCTCTTGGGTTGCTTTTCACGTGGTGAAAATGGATCCTGCTGCTTAGAACAGAAAATTGATCCTGCTGCTTAGAACCGCACCCCCTACCCCCCAGCGCTACCCCACCCGCTCTCAACCCTGAGGCAAGTTGTTCTGCAAAGCTGGGTGTTGGGCCTCGCTCTCACAGTTTCTTGGTCAGAGAGCGGGGCTGCAGGGAGAGAACACAGGTGTCCTGGGACATGAAACCAGAACCTAGGAGACCTGTGGCCTCATCTCCACTCTGACAATAATAAGTCACTGTGTGACCCTGGGCAGGCCAGTTCCCCGCTCCAGGCCTCAGTTTCCCCAGTGATTTTCAAGCTCCCGTCTAGCTCTGTGGTTCTGAAACACAAAGGCCTATGAGCCGGTGAAGAGGCTACAGGGAGTGAACCGAAGCTTCTGGAGGAGGGTTCTGGGAGATGAGGTTGAGAGGGCTGGGCAGAGTCCAACCTTGAAGACAGGAAGCCCAGGTTGAGGGGCTGGCTGTTAGGCTTTCGGAATGGGAAGCTGGTGGGTTTGGGAAGGATGGATTAGAGCAGGGTGGAGTGGACAGGTGAGCAGAGGCATGGATGGGGTGCCCTGGGAGGGGCACAGTCACTTCCGTTCCATTCAGCCCCCCTGTATTCAGCTGCTGCTCTGGGTGAAGACATTGTGCTGGGAGCTGGGGAGCAAGTACAAGTGCCCCTCACGCCCCCACCCCAGGGCTGCCCACCATCTCAGGACAGACGGACAAGTGGGTGCACTGACGGTGACTCCTGATGCTCTGAGAGGCTGTGAAGGAGATGGGGACACTGGCAGTGAGGGACCAGGGGCCTCCTGACCCTTGCCTGGGCCCACTGCAGATGTCTACCAGGTACTGAAGACTGAACAGAAACACAGATGACCAGGCAGAGAACTGAGAACCAGGGCAAGTGGGACAAATGAAAAGTGGGAGCCCACTGTGTGGGGACATAAGGCACACCTCAGGGGCAAAGATCTGCATCTATGTCTCAAAGATGATTCCAGAGGAACACAACGGGCCATGTCCCTGGATGACCCGCCAAGACAGGAATTCATTTTCCAGGGCTCCAGCGGGGGCTCCAGAACGCTGGCGCCTGCTCCCAGTGCAGCGCGCAAAACAGAAACCCAAGCAGAGCACTAATCAGGGCTGGCCCCTTCTCTCTTTTTTTTTTCCAATCTTATTAAAACACCACAGAGATTAAGTAATGACTGGGCTCTATTTATAGCTCCCAACTACCCTCTCAGGGATTGGAAGAAGCTTCCAGGAACTGTGCTTGGGAAGGAACAATTCCCACCTTTAGGACTTGGTCTGGGGACATGTTATTAGGGGTGGATTTGGAAGCATCTCGGTGAGAATTTGCAAGTAGCAGGGGAAGAGGGGAGCTGAGAGATGGACTCTGGCTCTGCCTGGAAAACGTGCAGGGAGGCACAGGGCAGAGTGTGTGGATATTTGATAGGCATGGCTATTAATGTCCCCAGGCACGTTCTGTGTTTTATGTAGCTGCCACCAGGAGCACGGACCTCATGGGACAAGCAGAAAAGTCTTCCCGTGAAGGCTCAAAGCCAAAAGAAAATGTACATTTCCCCATTTAATAATCAAAGGTATAATTCTTGATTAAAATCTGCAGGACAAATTCATTGGTTATTAGTATGAGAACACACTAGTCAGGACTTGCTTTTGGCTGCCAGATCAGCAGAGGCTTAAGTAAGGTAAAAGCTTGCATTTGCTCCTGAAAAGCAGTCCAGAAATGGGAGGTGGGCAGCTGGCAGTTGCCAGGGTCCCATGCCCCGCCCACCCGTGTGCTGTGCCATGCTTAGCGCCTGGCTTTCATCTGAGTCTCATGGTCCACGAAGGTTGCTCAAACTTTAGCTATTATCTCCGTGTTCAAGGCATAAAAGAAGAAAGTTGGAGGAATGGACCAAAGGGTCCTGGCTGAATGGGCACCTCCTTAAGAGTTTTCCAGGAATCACCACCCAACAACTTTCACTCACTTCTTGATGGCCACCCCATCAGCAAGAGAATCAGGGTTTGATGGCAGTCCCATTTGGTCCCCACAATATAACAGGACTTCTATTAAGGAAGGATGGGAGAATGGAGACTGTGTAGGCAACTAGCTAACCCTGCCAGGGCCCACATTTAAAAAGATTGTAACTGTAAAGGAAGTTGTAAATAAATGTCTATACAGGTACAAGTTCCATTTGGCTTCTTATGACCTTCCACATGTTCTCCATGTGTGTGTGAGCTGAGTCTTGAAAGATGGGAAGAGAGGAACTGAGGACAAGAGTGAGTAGGAGGCAACCCAGGTGGAGGCAGTGTGAGTGTGGGGCCGCAGGTTGGAGGAAGAGCAGGCACGCAACGGAAACCTCTTAGCAGATGCTAACCTCAGAGGTGGCATTTCTCACAGGACACAGTCTTAGAAGGGGACTGTGAAGACAAAGATATAAATGCTTTTAGAGAAAGGCTGCTGCCAGGACCATGTGAGGGTGCCCATCTCTCACCAAACCTCCCACACTGTGCACTGTCGTTTTAAAAATACTTTGTCAGTTTGACAGGTGGAAATATCTTGAATTTGTTGATGAAACTAAACATTTTAAAAAGCATTTTTGGCCATTGACTTTCCTTCTTTTGTAACACGAATTGCCTGGTCGTATCTTTCCATCATTTTCCTGTCGGATTTTTGTGGTCTATTGGTTTACGCAGCAAATATTTACCGAGTGCTTGGTATGTGCTGGGAACTCTTCCCGGGGCTGGAGACACAGCAGTGAACAAACACAGAGTTTCCGCCCTCCAGGGAGCTGATATTCTGATGAGAGGAGCTAGTGAAGGTAGAAACCAGGCCAAGATTTGTAAAAGCTCTTAGTAGATTTAAGATGGTAGTGCTTGGTCACGCAGTCTCTCCAGCTCGTCACTTGCTTTGTGGTTTTAGCTGTATTGCAATATGTCTTAGAGAGCTTCTCAAGCATTCAGCTTTCCATTTTAGCCTAGTTTTAGGTTTACGGAAAAGTTGTAGACCGTACAGAGAGATCCCACACGCCCTTCACCCGGCCTCCCCTGATGTTAGCGGCTTACATAACGAGGGTACATTTGTCAAAACTAAGAAATTAAATTGGTTCAACACTATTAACTAAGTTACGGATCTCGTTTGGATTTCATCAGTTTTTCCACGAATGTCCTTTTTCTCTGTTGCAGGATCCAATCCAGGATGCTATGTTGCGCTTCGGGATTTCTTTATTTTCACGTAGTAAAATCTATTGATTTATTGCTCATTTTGTTCTTAGAGAGTCATTTCCTGTACTGAGACCTGATAAGATCTCAACCTGTATTTCTTCTAGCTTTTTATGGTTTCTTTTTCTTTCTTTCTTTCTTTTTTTGACAGAGTCTCACTCTGTCCCCAGGCTGGAATGCAGTGGTGTAAGCTCAGCTCCCTGCGACCTCCACCTCCCGGGTTCAAGCAATTCTCCTGCCTCAGCCTCTTGAGTAGCTGAGACTACAGCAAGCGCCATCACACTCAGCTAATTATTGTATGTTTTAGTAGAGATGGGGTTTCGCCATATTGGCCAGGCTGGTCTCAAACTCCTGACCTCAGGTGCTTTGCCTGCCTTGGCCTCCCAAAGTGCTGGGATTACAGGCGTGAACCACCATGCCCAGCTGGTTTCATTTTTCAAAGAATTATTTATTTCTTTAAATCATTTGGAATTCATTTTGGTGTAAGGATCTGACATCTATTTTTCCAAACAGTTGGTCAGCTGCACAGTATTCTGTAAAGAATCTTTCATTTCCTCACTGATTTGTGAAACAACTTTTATCAAGTATGAAACACTTAGATGTGCTAGGTTCTGTTTCTGGGCTACAGCTTCCCTTACACGGACTATTCCATTGACTGCTGTGTCAGTATCACAGTTTTGACAGTTATATCTTTACAGTTTTTTTATCTGGTAGGAAAGACTCCTCCACCTTTAGCTTTATAACAAAATATGTTACTAAGAATAACGAGCCCCCCTGTGTGAGAGGTCCCGTGTTGGGCCCCACAGATAGGACATGAACAACCAAGTCCCACCTGCAAGGCGGCCCCTATGTGGGGGAGGCAGACAGGTGAGCCAGCGACCGCACGGTGGTGTGGCGGAGTGGCAGTGACCCACACACAGAAGGGCCACAGGGTCTTGTGGGGCAGTCAGGGAGGGCTGGACAGAGGAAGAGGTGCTTGATCTGTGGTAGATTTGAGGAGTTCACCAGACAAGAGAGGCAGGCAGGGCATTCCAGGCGGAGGGAACAGTGTAGACAAATGCCTGGCTCTGGAAAGTAAGTGGCACAGTCTGGGGGCAGCAGGTGCTGGTGGTGTGGAGTGTCCATGATGTAGGGGATGAGACCTCAGAGGAGGCTGGCCTGAGGAAGGCCCGACCACCAAGGGAGATGTTCAGATGACCCCAAGGACACGACCCCCAGGGCCCTCCTGTCCTGGGCTCTGGAATTTTTCAATTGCTGATTCTCTTCCCAGGAACATGTTCCCAGCCAACCTAGTAGAAGCCACATTCAAACAGGTGAGTGAGTCCATGGGCGGCGGAGGGGAGGGAAGGGGCAGCCGGCAGGAGGGCAGGCAGCAGGGCTAGTGGCATGGCTGGGACGTGACAGGTGTGCTGGTCAGTCACGCTGTCTCCTGGAGGTGGGATGCTAGAGGGGAGGGCACGTTGGGGATCCTTAGAGCCCCCCATGGCCACATCCCTGTCCTGGGTTCCATTTTTCATGATGAAAAAGTGTGGGGGTGGAGACAAGCCTTCACTGAGTGCCTGCTCTGCTTACACATACACCCTCTCGCCCATCCTCACAGTAACTCGGCACTAGCCCCACTTCCTGATGAGGAAACTGAGGCTCCGAGGATTCAGTGATTTGCCCAAGGTTATACCACTAGTAAATAACAAAGCCAGTAGGTAAACCCAGGCCTATCTTCTTAGCCTGTCTTCTCTTTCCTTTTAAAGTAATCATTTCCCCCCAACGAGAATAATAATGATGTTCACTGTAGAAAATTAGGAAAATACTAAACAATATAAAGTAGAAAATAAAAATCATCTGTAGTTCTAGTACATAGTCCCTGGTAGCAGACGGTATATTTCTAGTCTTTTTCCTCTATATATTTTAAAATAATATTATAATCATAGTGCATATACAGTTTTCATCTTGCTGTTTTTCACTTCCATTATATCATGAGCATTTTGCCCGGATATGAAATATTTCTTAAAAGTATAATGCTTGGTGGTACTATAATGGCCTTTGATAAGGCTAGGCTGCCATTTATTTCCCATTCCCCCTTTCAGTGTTCCCTTAGGTTGTTTTCAAAGTTTTTCCTTTGTTGAAATTGTGGTGAATGTCCTTGTGCATCAGTCTTTGCCTGCCCTTTGAATAATTTCCAATTCTGTTTCCCTTTCTAAATTGTCAGCTGTTGGTTAAATCCAGAGTTTCCTGAACCCCTTTCCTGGGCTGGACCCTACGTTGAGCCTGGGGACACAAGGAAGTGGCTGAGGGGTAGAGAGGAGGCTTCTGAATAGAGAGCTGTGAAAGCTTCGGCAAGTCGCTGTGTCTCTCCTGACATGTATGAAATAAACCAGATTGTGAAGGGGACCAAATCCTAAACTAGGGAGTTTCTATTGTGACTGGGAATCATTGAGGGTATGAGAGATAAAGAGAAACAATGTTGCTCTACTTTGTAACTATCTGGAATGCCCTTTTTCTTTTGGCAAAGTCCTACCTACCCTTCAGGACTCAAGTCAAATGTCCCCTTCTTCGTGAAGCTGTCTATCTCTTTCAGCCAATTAGTCACTCCCTCCCCAAGGCAGAAATCATGTCAGGTTCATTGTGTATCTCCAGCAACCAGCACAGAGTGTTCAACAGGATGATGATGATGATGATGATGATGATGATGATGATGATGATGATAATGGTAGCAGTAATGCTTCCATGGGGCTTAACATGTGCCAGGAACTGTTGTAAGCACTTTATATACATCGTCTCATTTCATCTCATGTGGTAGATGCTATCATGATCCATCTTACAGAGGAGGAAAAGGAAGCAGAGACTTCAGGTCTCATATGTTTCCTGGGTGGTTGGTCTTATCGATGCAGTGATGTTTGAGGGGAGAGGAAGCTCCCTTGTTGGGCTCCCAGTACCTGAGGGATGAGGGATTGAGACCCATGAATGCTCTGGGGGCAGAGAGGGAAAGGTACGTGGCTCAGGAGGGTCATTTTCTCGTGCATGGGCTTCATCTCATCAACAAGGCTTGGGGCAGGCTATGCTTCTTCAAAGAGAAGGTCCAAGTTTCCACCTGGTGGGCGGCAGGGCCAGCGGGCCACCAGGTGGATGGATATTGGATGATTGGGAGGGGACAGATGGGCGGAGGAAGGGTTACCTGGGTGGATAAGGGGCTGGGTGGGCAGTTAAGAGGGACTCAGATGGGGTGATGAGGTGTAGAAGGAAGAAGAGGAATGAAGGCAGGAGGCAGCGTGGCTGGGTGGTGTGGTGGTAGAGGAAGGAGTTGCAGCTCTCTTTGGATAAAATATCAATAGCAATCCCTGCTCTGCCTGCTTCACAGGGTTACTGTCAATCAAATAGGATAGGAGTGGATACAAATGTGCCTTCGAGATGCTATTATTCTTGTCGTTAATATTAATAACAACCCTTGGCCCTGACTTCTCTCTGGGTGGGGTGTCACCCACCAGTACCGCACCAAGACCACCCCAGTTGTCAAGTCCCCCAAGGTGGCACCAGAGGAGGCCTCTCCTCGGCGAATCCTCATCTACGGGGTCCAGGAGGAGAATGGCTCTCGTGTGCAGAACTTCGCCCTGGACCTGACCCCACCGCCTGAGGTCATTTACAAGTCGGAGCCGGGCACCAGCGATGGCATGAACGTGCTGGGCATCGTCTTCTTCTCCGCCACCATGGGTACGTGCTGCCCACCTGCCGAGTGGTGCCATGGAGCCGGGTCCCCAGCCCCTCCCAGCAGCCTGCTCCTCCACCTGTTACTGAGGTCTGGGGAGAATGCTAGAGAGGTTTACTGTGAAAAACTGTAAATATTGATCAGCCCTGTTTATTTAAATCCCGCACCTCCCCACCCCACCCCAGAGGCTTCTCCCTGGCACCTCCCGCTCAGGCCTGTCTGGGCCATTTCTTAGGCCCACAGCTGGCATCCCTGCCACACCCTTCCCTTTGCTGCCCTCCTCTGGGATGCCAAGTCCCTCGCCTATGCAAGCTACTTGGAGGCCCGCACCTTGGTTTTTAAATTTTGTGTTATTTTTCTTAAAGAGGGGTCCCAAATTATACAAGCTTCAGACCCCACAAAGCCTGTGGAGATGTCCTGCCTGCCATCCGCGACTCCTCCACTGGGTTTTCTTGTCAAGGAAAAGACCTCACCGTCCTCCTCATTCATGCAAAAACTCCGGGAGTGACTTTCTACCTCATCCTCTGCCTTGGCCCCCACTTTTGCATCCTGTCGGGTCTGCCCCCAAGGTCCCCTCCAAGCCACGTGTTTCCCTCTACTCGGCATCACTGCCTGGGTCAAGGCCGTGTGGTCTCTTGCCTGGTTCCGGTGAAAGCTGCCTAGAAAGCTTTCAGGGCTGTCCCTGCTGGTGTCTCCTATTCAGGAGGTCACAAGTCTGATCGTGCTCTGCCCATTGCCCTGGAAAGGGACTGAACCCCTAGTGCCAGCTGAAGAGCCCTGTGAGACTGGCCCGTGTTCTCCTCTCAGCACAGCCCCGCCACTCACAGCCACTGCCTCCCTCAGCCTGACTGCTTTTGCCACTTCCCCTCCACGTTTGTTATCTTCAGGGTGCTCCCCACAAGCGCCATGCCCTCAGGAGAGCCCTCCCCAGACTAGGCCGAGTGCCCCAGGCTACACTGCCTGGTTATTCCGTGAGCACTAGACTAGATTGCGAGGATACCATTGCTTGCTGTCTGCACAGCCACTACCAGCCCCGCGCAGGCAGATGGGCTTCTTGCCATCCACCCCAGAGCCCACTGCTGCCATGGCCAGAGCAGGCACTCAGCAGACCTGGTGGGGAGATGGGTGGGTGGCTGGATGACAATGGGTAATGGAGCTCTTCTCATCTGGGCCAAAATGGCAGGCGTGAAGAGGGGCCAGGGCCTCAGTGAGCCAAGTGTGTGAAACGACAATGTCTGAAAGTGCCTTTCAGCACATCTGACAAGCAGTCCCCAAACGCAGCCTTTCTCAGGGCCAGGAGCACAAGAAAAGGGCATCTACTGGCAGAGCAAAAGAACCGGAGACCCCTGGACTTAACTTACTGAGTGTTCACTGCGCATGTGTAACTGTCCGTGCATCCATGAACATTTGTGTGAGTGTACCAAGGTGGGGCATATGAGGGTACCGAGGCGGGGTGTGTGAGTGTACCAAGATAAAGAGTGTGAGTGTACCAAGGCGGGACATGTGAGTGTACCAAGACAAAGAATGTGAGTGTACCAAGGCGGGACGTGTGAGTGTACCAAGACAAAGAGTGTGAGTGTACTGTGGCGGGCATGTGAGTGTACCCAGGTGGGGTGTGTGTGTTCCGAGGTGGTGTGTGTGAGTGTACCAAGGTCAGGTGTGTGAGCATACTGAGGAAGTGTGTGTGAGTGTAGCAAGGCAGGTTGTGTGAGTATACCAAGGTGGGTTGTGTGAGTATACTGAGGCAGTGTGTGTGAGTGTACAAGGTGGTGTGTGTGGGTGTGTGTGGATGTATGAGTGTTCTGAGGTGGGGTGTATGAGTGTGCTGAGGTGGTGTATGTGAGTGTACCAAGGCAGGGGTGTGTGAGTGTACCGAGGCAGGATGTGTGTGTATCAAGGCAGTGTGAGTGTACCGAGACAAGGTATGTGAGTGTACTCAGACGGGGTGTGTGAATGTACTGAGATGGTGTGAGTATAACGAGGTGGTGAGGTGTGTGAATGTACAGAGGTGTGGTTTCTGAGTGTACTGAGTTGGGGTGTGTGAGTGTACCAAGGTGGTGCGAGTGTACCGAGGTGGTGTGTGTGAGTGTACCGAGGCAGGATATGTGAGTGTACTGAGGTAGGGTAAGTGTACTGTGGCAGTGTGTGTGTGTACTGAGGGTGTGTGCCAAGGTGAGGTGTGTGAGTGTAACGAGGAGGTGTGTGAGTGTACCGAGGTGGTGTGTGTGAGTGTACCAAGGCGGTTGAGTGTACCGAGGCAATGTGTGTGAGTGTACTGAGGTGGAGTGTGTGAGTGTACCGAGGTGGTGTTAGTGTACCGAGGCAAGGTGTATGAGTGTACCAAGGTGGTGTGAGTGTACTGGGGCAGTGTGAGTATACAGAGGCAATGGTTACGAGTGTACTGAGGTGGTATGTGTCAGTGTACCAAGGCAAAGTGAGGGTATAATGGCGGGGTGTGTGAGTGTATCAAGGCGAGGTGTGTGAGTATACCAAGGTGGTGTGAGTGAGTGTACCGAGGCAGTTGAGTGTACTGAGGCGAGGTGTGTGAGTGCATCGAGGGAGGGGTGAGTAGGGGTGTGTGAGTGTACTGAGGCAGGTTGTGTGAGTGTACCAAGGCAGGGGGTGTATTTCGAGGCAGTGTGAGTGTAACGAGAGGTGGTGTGTGAGTGCATCGAGGTTGGGTAAGTGTACCGAGGCAGGGTGTGTGAGTGTACCAAGGCAGTGTGAATGTAATGAGGCAGAGTGAGTGTATCAAGGTGGTGTAGGTGTACCGAGACAGTGTATGTGAGTGTAATGAGGTGGAGTGTGTAAGTGTACCAAGGTGGTGTGAGTGTACCAAGGCAGGGTGTGTGAGTGTACTGAGGCAGGGTGTGTGAGTGTACTGAGGCAGGTTGTGTGACTGTACCGAAGAAAGTTGTGTGAGTGTACCAAGGCAATGTGAGTATACCAAGGCGGTATGTGTGAGTGTACCAAGGCCAGTTATGTGAGTGTACTGAGGCGGTATGAGTGTACCAAAGCAGAGTGAGTGTACTGAGGTGGTGTGTGTGAGCGTACTGAGGCAGTATGTGTGAGTGTACCGAAGCAGTGTGTATGTGTGTACCGAGGTGGGGTGTGTGAGTGTACTGAGGTGGGCCATGTGAGTGTACCGAGGCAGGGTGTCTGAGTGTTCTGAGGCAGTTTGAGTGTAGCAAAGGGTGATGTGTGAGTGCATCAAGGCGGGATGAGTGTACCGAGGTGGGATATGTGAGTGTACTGAGGCGGTGTAAGTGTAACGAGGTGGAGTGTGTGAGTGTACCAAGGCAGTGTGACTGTATGAGTGTACCAAGGCAGGGTGTGTGAGTATAACGAGGCAGAGTGTGTAAGTGTGCCAACGCAGTGTGAGGGTACTGAGGCAAGGTGTGTGAGTGTAATAAGGCAGTGTGTGTGAGTGTACCAAGGCAGTGTGAGTGTACCGAGGTGGGGTGTGTGAGTGTACCAAGGCAGGGTGTGTGAATGTAGCAAGGCAGGTTTTGTGAGTGTACAAGCAGCGTGTGTGTGTACCGAGACGGGGTGTGTGAGCCTGAGGCAGTGTGCATGTACTGAGGTGGGGTGAGTATACTGAGGCGGGGCATGTGAGTGTACCGAGGTGGGGCGTGTGTGTGTATTGAGGCAGTGCATGTGAGTGTACAGAGGCAGGGTGTGAGTGTACCGAGATGTAGTGTGTGAGTGTACTGAGGCATGGTGAGTGTACCAAGGCAAACTGAGTGTACCAAGGCAGGGTGTGTGAGTGTACTAAAGCAAAATGTGTGAGTGTACCAAGGCTGGGTGTGTGAGTGTACCGAGGCAGAGTGTGTGAGTGTATTGAAGCGGGTTGTGGGAGTGTACCAAGGCAGGGTGTGTGAGTGTACCAAATTGGGGTGTGTGAGTAATGAGGCAGTGTGTGTGAGTATACAGAGGAGGTATGAGTGTACCAAGACGAAGTGAGTGTACAACAGAGAGGAGGTATGAGTGTACCAAGACGAAGTGAGTGTACAACAGAGGAGGTGTGAGTGTACCAAGACGAGGTGTGTGAGTGTAGCGAGATGGGGAGTGTGAGTGTACCGAGGCAGGGTGAGTGTACCAAGGCGGTGTGAGTGTACTGAGGCATTGTGAGTGTACTAAGGCGGTGTGTGTGTATGTACCGAGGTGTGGTGTGTGCATGAACCGAGATAGGTTGTGTGAGTGTACCAAGGAAAGTTGTGTGAGTGTACTGAGGCAATGTGAGTGTAACGAAGTGGGGTGTATGAGTGTATCGAGGTGGCGTGAGTGTACTGAGGCAGTGTGTGTGTGTATCAAGGTGGTGTGAGTGTAACGAGGTGGAGTGTGTGAGTGTACCAAAGCGGTGTGAGTGTACAGAGGCGGGGTGGGTGTGTGTACCAAGGCAGGCAGTGTGAGTGTACTGAGGTAGGTTTTGTGAGTGTACCAAAGTGGAATGTGTGAGTGTACCAAGGCAGGGTGTTTGAGTGTACTGAGGTGGTGTGAGTGTAACGAGGCACTATGAGTGTACTGAGGTGTGGTGTGTGAATGTACCAAGGTGGGGTGAGCGTACCAAGGTGGGATGTGTGAGTGTACCAAGATAGGGTGTGTGAGTTTACCGAGGCATGCTGTGTGAGTGTACCAAGGTGGAGTGAGTGTACCGAGGTGGGCTGTGTGAGTGTACAAAGGCAGGTCATGTGAGTGTACCAAGGCATTGTGTGTGAGCGTACCGAGGCAGGGTGTGTGAGAGTACTGAGGAAAGTTGTATGAGTGTACTGAGGCAATGTGAGTGTAATGAAGCAGGGTGTGTGAGTGTATTGAGGTGGGATGAGTGTACTGAGGTGGCATGTGTGAGTGTCCTGAGGTGGTATGAGTGTAAGGAGGTGGAGTGTGTGAGTGTACCAAAGTGATGTGAGTGTACAGAGGAGGGGTGGGTGAGTGTACCAAGGTGAGCAGTGTGAGTGTACCAAGGTGGGTTTTGTGAGTGTACCAAAGTGGAATGTGTGAGTGTACTGAGGCAGGGTGTTTGAGTGTATTGAGGCAGTGTGAGTGTACCAAGGCAGTGTGAGTGTACCAAGGTGTGGCATGTGAATGTACCAAGGTGAGGTGAGTATACCAAGGTGGGATGTGTGAGTGTACCGAGATGGGGTGTGTGAGTTTACTGAGGCATGCTGTGTGAGTGTACTGAGGTGGGGTGAGTGTACCGAGGTGGGGTGTGTGTGTGTACAAAGGCAGGGCATGTGAGTATACCGAGGTGGTGTGTGTGAGTGTACCGAGGTGAGTTTGTGAGTGTACCAAGGCAGTGTGTGTGAGTGTACCTAGGTGGGATGTGCGAGTGTACCAAGGTGGTGTGAGTGTACTGAGACGGGTGTGTGAGTGTACTGAGATGGGGTGTGTGAGTGTACCGAGACAGGGTGTGTGAGTGTACCGAGGCATGTTGTGTGTACTGAGGTGGGGTGAGTGTACCGAGGTGGGGTGTGTGTGTGTGTACAAAGGCAGGGC
>NW_012101365.1:2632269-2666890 GCF_000951045.1 Mandrillus leucophaeus | reverse complement strand
TACCTAGGCGGGGTGTGTGATTGCACCATGGTGTTGTGTGTGAATGTACCGAGGTGGGGTGTGTGAGTGTAATGAGGTGGGGTGTGTGCGTGTAATGAAGTGGGGTGTGAGAGTGTATTGAGGCAGCTAAGTGTACTGAGGAGAGTTGTGTGAGTGTACGACGGCAAGTTGTGTGAATGTACTGAGGCGGAATGTGTGAGTGTACTGAGGTGGTTTGTGTGAGTGTACCAAGGCAGTGTGAGTGTACCGAGGCAGTGTGAGTGTACCGAGGCAGGGGTGATTGTATTGAGATGGGGTGTGTGAGTGTACCGAGGTGGGTTGTGTGGGTGTACCAAGGTGGTGTGAGTGTAACAAGGCAGTCTGTATGCATGTATCACAGAGAAGTGAGTGTACTGAGGCGAGGTGTGTGAGTCTTGATGAGGCAGTGTGAGTGTAACAAGGCAGTGTGTGAGTGTACCAAGGTGGTGTAAGTGTACCGAGGCGGGGTGTGTGGGTGTACCGAGGAAAGGTGTGTGTGTGTACCAAGGCGGGGGTGTCTGAGTGAACCAAGGTGATGTGTGTGACTATGCCGAGGCAGTTGAGTGTACTGAGGAGAGTTATGTGAGTGTACCAAGGTGACTTGTGTGAGTGTACCGAGGTGGAGTGTGTGAGTGTACCAAGACAGTGTGTGCAATTGTAATGAAGCAAGGTGTATGAGTATACCAAGGCTGTGTGTGTGAGTGTACTGAGGCGGGGTGTGTGAGTGTACCAAGGCAAGGTGTGTGAGTGTACCTAAGCAGGATGTGAGTGTACTGAGACGGGATGAGTGTACTGAGACAGTGTGAGTGTACTGAGTCAGTGTGTGTGAGTGTATGGATGTGTGGTTTGTGAGTGTACCGAGGCAGGGTGTGTGAGTGTATTGAGGCTAGGTGTGTGAAAGTACCGACGTGGAGCATGTGGGTATACCAAGGCAGTGTGTGTGAGTGTACCAAGGCAGGGTGAACGTACCGAGGTGGGGTGTGTGAGTGTAACAAGGTGGGGGTGTGTGAGTGTACCGAGGCAGTGTGAATGTACAGAGGTGGTTGAGTGTACCGAGGCAAGTTGTGTGAGTGTACCGAGGCGATGTGTGTGGATGTACTGAGGCAGTGTGACTGTACCAAGGCAGTTTGTGTGAGTGTACTGAGGCGGGTTGTGTGAGTGTACTGAAGCAGGTTGTGTGAGTGTACCGAGGCGGCGTGAGTGTACTGAGGCAGTGTGAGTGTACCGAGTTGGGGTGAATGTACCGAGGTGGGGTGTGTGAGTGTAACGAGGTGGGGTGTGTGAGTGTACTGAGGCGGTTGAGTGTACCGAGGTGAGTTGTGTGTGTGTACCGAGGCAGGGTGTGTGAGTGTATTGAGCCGGGGTGTGTGAGTGTACCGAGGCAGGTTGTGTGAGTGTACCGAGGCAGGTTGTGTGTAACGAGGCGGGGTGTCTGAGTGTATTGACGCAGGGTGAGTGTACTGAGACAGGGTGAGTGTATCGAGGCGGGTTGTGTGAGTGCACCAAGGTAGTGTGAGTGTAACAAGGCGGAGTGTGTGAGTGTAACAAGGCGGAGTGTGTGAGTGTACCAAGGTGGTGTGAGTGTACCAAGGTGGGGTGTGTGAGTGTACCAAAGCAGTGTGTGGCTTAGTCTGTGTGTGCTCATGCCTTCATGTGCCCACATCTGCCAGTGCCTGTGTCTGTGTGCACGTGTGTCTCTGTGTCCCCGCATCAGCGTGTGCCTGGCCTGTCTGTGCCTGTGTCTGTGCGTGTGCACCTGCATCCCTGTGTTCCCCCATCAGCGTGCACCTGGCTTATGTGTGCCTGTGTCTATGTGCACCTGTGTCTGTGTGTGCTCATGCCTGTGTGTGCCCACATCTGCCTGTGCTCACGTCTGTGTGCAGCTGCATCCCTGCGTCCCTGCATCAGCGTGTGCTTGGTCTTTCTGTGCCTGTGTCTGTGTGCACTTGCTTCTGTGTGTGCCTGTGCCTGTCAATGCCCACATGTGCCAGTGCCTGTGCCTGTTGGTGCAGATACCAGTGTCTGCCCACGTGTATGAGTGAGCACACTTGTACAGTGGCTCCGAGCAGGGCTTTCTTTGGTTCCCTCAACCCAGCCTCCTTTCCCCACCCTATCCCTGGGATGTGGCTGGTGCTAAGGTCCCGCTGGCCCTGCCGTGAGGGAGCCGCCTCATCACATCAGGGTTCCATGCACACTGGCTCCCAGCAGCCAGTCCTTGGATCCCCCTGGGAAAATCCAAATCGGCCTGAGGAGGGGCAGGAGCCTGGGGAGGGTGGAACCAGCAGGGGAATCTGGCTCCACATCAGCCAGGTGGCAGGAAGACAGGTGGACAGGGGTAGGCCCAGGGTCACCTCCAACTCCAGCCTCTCCTACCCACCCTGGCAGGGCCCCCACCTCACCCCATTACCACAGGGTAGCTGCTCCAAGGACTGTGTGGCTCAGGCTTCTCAGGACAGGGAAAGAGCCCTTCTCTGGTGTCCCACAGGCCATGGTTTGAATCCCACCCTGCCTCCCTGGCTGAGCCCCAGCACCATGACAGTGGGCCTCATGAGGGCAGCTGCACAGGGTGCCCTGCTCCCCTCGTCGGTCTCACCAGGAGGCAGGGCAGCCACTTAGTCCGTGTTTCAGGACTGGCCTGATGGAGATCACCCCACGGAGCTGTTCCCACACCACCCTTTCCTGGTGTGTGCGAGCTGGGGAGGAAGGCCTGGAATGCCGGGGGAGGTACCAGGAGCATCAGGGAGGGCTTTTAGTCCTCACTCACCATTGATCACTGCGCATCTAACATGCTCCAGCTAAGGAGATGCAGTTCTTGCTCTCGCTGAGCTAACCTCGCAGAGGAGGCGGGGAAAAACCCAGACAGTTATGTTGTAATAGGCCCTAAGAGGTGAGATACTGAAGAATAAGTGGGCGTTTGCAAAGGGGAGTGGGGATGGCTTCCAAGCTGTTTGGAGAGCGGGCAGCCAGTGCCTGGGGCATTGTAAACAGCCTGTGCAAAGGCCCTGAGGCAGTGAAGAGCTGGACTCCCTCCTTCCAGAAACTTAAAGAAGGCCAGTGGTGCCAGGGCACAGTGAGATGGGCAGGAGAAGGAGGGAGGGGCAGGCAGGGCCCACTGGAGTGGGGCTGAGGCATCAAGCTGGGTGAGGCAGTGGGGAGCTTGTCATGGCCTAAGTGCACAGCAAAGCCAGGGGTGCGCTTGGCAGGGAGCATTTTTATCTTGAGGAGATAACATTGGCCGCTTCGTGGAGGAAGGTGAGAGAGGAGGAAGACGTGAGAGCACTGTGGGGTCGATGGTGTAGTGGAGGAGGAGAGAGGGAGAGAGGGAGAGTGGGGGAGTGTTGGAGCATCAAGGCTGCTGGGAAGCCAGCCATGCTGAGACCCATGTGGGCCTGTGGGTCTGTCCCTGCTTTACCACAGTGTGCCTGCACCCCCGCATGGGGCATCCGTGACATGCTCTTGTGTCTGTGACCCGCAGGCATCATGCTGGGCCGCATGGGTGAGAGCGGGGCCCCCCTGGTCAGCTTCTGCCAGTGCCTCAATGAGTCGGTCATGAAGATTGTGGCAGTGGCTGTGTGGTAAGCCTCCTCATTTACCCACCTCACCCCCGCCAGCCCTGGGTGGATGGAGGGAAGACATGACCCCACCCTCTTCTCCCTTAAAGTGAGCAGAAAGCTGTGCCCAGGCTCAGCCCCGGGCCGGGGCCTCCAGAGCTACATGTGTTTCCATGGGTCCCCCAGCCCCAGCCAGGCCTGGCTCCGGCCCTGGGCCCCCTGCCCCTTCCAGCCTGGTCTAAGAGCTCAGCCTGGCTCTGTTGCTCTCCTGGGCTCAGTTTCTCCATCACGTGGAGACTTACCAGCTCAGCTTCTGCAGAAAGGAAAACTGGCAGTGAGAACCAGCTGCTATTCCTTGGTCCAGAGTTCAGAGTTCAGGAGCTCAGTGGGGAACGCAGAGGTCGGCCTGCGCAGGCGCACTGTGTAGGCTCTGGTGGTGTTGGGCCTGAAATGGGGGCCTCCCGAAGGCAGGGCGGGGGAAGGAGTGGCAGAGGTTGTCCGGGGCTGGGGCGGTGGAGGTAACGGCATGAAGGACGCCATATGCTGAGCCTGGGCCGGGCACCTTGGCACAGTCTCGCTCTGTCCTCGCAGGAGCCCAAGGAGGCTCAGGGAGAGGGCGGCGCAGCGATGTGGGGCTGGGGCCGGGGTGTGTCTGCCCGCCTGGTTCCTGAGCCTGGCTGCCCCGCCCCCAGGTATTTCCCCTTCGGCATTGTGTTCCTCATCGCTGGCAAGATCCTGGAGATGGATGACCCCAGGGCCGTCGGCAAGAAGCTGGGCTTCTACTCGGTCACCGTTGTGTGCGGGCTGGTGCTCCACGGGCTCTTCATCCTGCCCCTGCTCTACTTCTTCATCACCAAGAAGAACCCCATCGTCTTCATCCGCGGCATCCTGCAGGCCCTGCTCATCGCGCTGGCCACCTCCTCCAGGTAGCCCCGGGGACGGACAGGACGGTGGGGAGCTGGGAGGGGCTGAGTCCTGTCCGTCTGGCCAGTCATTATCTGTTCATAGCCACAGAACCACCAAAGCACCAGTGTGGCCCACCTCACAAACGCGGGGATGGCTGGTGCTAGGGTAACAAGACCGAGGGGGGGGGGGGGGGGGGGGGATCTTTCGGCCTCTATCGAGGCCTCCCCCTCCCCGACGGCCCCAGTCCTCAAGCTCACTGAGTCCCCATGGGGGCAGCTTCCGCGCCAGGGCAGACAGACAATGCAGTGGGTTCTGTGGGAAATCACATCAGCAATGCTGGCTTTTGCCCCACAAGGTGCTTCTCCTGCAGTCGGGCCCTGCGTTGCTCTAGGAGCTCGGCCTGTCCACTGCTGCTGGGATGTCCCGGCTGGGTGCCCTGTCACAACCTTGGCAGTGTTGCTAGACCTCAGGGACTTGAGCCATGGCTCTGTCACACACTCGCTGTGCCTGGGCATTGCTTTCCTCATGCACGAACTGGGGGAGATTGCAGCTTCCAGCTCACGGGTTTGCTGTGGAGGTTGAGCTCCTCCTTGCCAGGCTGGGCCAGGTGAGCCAGCACTTGGCCTCAAGGATCCCAAACCGCAACCCAGTGCAGAGACCTCGGGAATTTAGAGTTGTGCAAACCACATCGTCGGTAGAGGGGGCAGGAAGGAAGTGGTCCCTCATGGAGCATTTAGTGCCGTGAAGGCAGGGTGGCTCTCCCCATGGCAAGTGTCTGAGCTCCACATTAAGGGAGTCACAGGAACTTAACCCACATCTTTCTGGCACTGAAGTCCTCACTCTTCCCTCCAGCCCTCACTTGGGCCTCAGCTTCCCCGTCTGTAAAATGCCCTGCAGGCCTCTGTACGCGGCAGTCATATGACACCCACCCTTGGCAGCAGACACACCTCCTGCAGGACTCAGGAGGAGCAGATCCCAGTGAAGAAAAGCCCGGGAGCCATTGCCAGGAACACCCTCCTGAGGATAGGGGGTCAGGGGGCAGGACAAAGCCCCAACCACGCCGGTTCCCATGCCAGGGGCCAAGCCTGCCAGAGCCAGCAGCCCCCTGGCCATCTCCTGCCAGCAGGAACCGCAGCCTCGAGCCCAACAGGTCTGGAGCTCCTGAGAGGCTCTGACGAGTAGAACCGGCCTTCCGGGCAGAGGCCCAAGAGAGAGGAAGACTCGGGGGCCACACCGGCCTGTGTTTTAGTCCCAGCACTGCCACTAGGAACTCTCATGACAAACATAGTAACAATAATAGCCATGGTCACCATTGACTGAGTGGGTACAACGGGCCAGGTCCTGTCCAAGCCTGTAGTCGTTTAATCCTCCTAGTAGCTCTGTGACCCCGGTCTTTTTGGGACAAAGATGCTAAGGCACAAGGTTCAGGAACTTGCCAGGGCCACTTGAGAGGAGGCTGGAATCTAAGCCCAGGCAGCCTGGTCCAGGGCCCTGCTGCTCAGACTTCCATATCCCTCGGCACAGCAGTGTGACACGAGTCAGCCCCGCCCTCTGGGCGTCAGCTTCCTCATCTGTAAAATGCACCCAAACACCTCCCTCATAGGAAGAACCAAGTGAGAGCACTGCAGTGCCTGCGGTCCTTCCCTCCTGCCGCAGCAGCGCCGCAGGAGCACAAACACTCCTGGCGGGGTGGCTGCCTAGGGTGGGGTGAGCTTCCCAACGGAGGCCCTGGCCATCCTGGAAGAGGGTGCTGGGCAGACACCGGCCCCTCTAACCGTAGCTCAGCCACACTGCCCATCACCTTCAAGTGCCTGCTGGAGAACAACCACATTGACCGGCGCATCGCGCGCTTCGTGCTGCCCGTGGGTGCCACCATCAACATGGACGGCACTGCGCTCTATGAGGCCGTGGCCGCCATCTTCATCGCCCAGGTCAACAACTACGAGCTGGACTTTGGCCAGATCATCACCATCAGGTGCACCCTGACACCGCACCTGTGTGGATGGGGCGGGGGCTGGAGGGCTTGAGGATTCCCAGGCTCCGAGGCCTGAGGGGTCTCTGAGACAAGCAAACCTGGGCTCGGGGCATGGCAGGCAGAGGGCCAGGGCTGGGAGCTCTGAGCCTGGAGGACAGGCTGGGAGGGAGGGCATTGCTGGTGGGCACAGGGCAAGCAGAGGCCAGGGACAGGATTCAGGACCTCGGAGAGGAAGCCGGTGCGGCAGGAGCCGAGGAAGGGGAGCTGGGGTGGGGCTGAGGCTGACGGAGGCCTCACAGGCCAGCCAAGCACACAGGTCTGACCCTGGAGGCCAGGCCCCAGAGGGAGGCAGGCAGAGCCACGTGGTGGTCAATGAGTCCCTGGGCAGCTCCATAGCAATATAGCTTCCTGGAACCCACAGAGACACAGCTCCAGACACAGGTGTTTGCACATTCCCCAGGGGTTCTCCTGAGGCCAGGAATGGGGGTCCATGGGGCTGCAGGACTGTGAGGAGGGACTTGTCCCTGGGAGCTTCCTGGCATGGCATTCCTACCCACCCCCCACCCCAAATGGCTGTCCCAGAAGCCCTGACACTCAACCTCTTCCTTGGAGCCAGACCCTGACAATGCACCCCACCCCTCCTGCTGCTCCTCTTCCCCTTCCCACCCCCTGCAGTATCACAGCCACTGCAGCCAGCATTGGGGCAGCCGGCATCCCCCAGGCCGGCCTCGTCACCATGGTCATCGTGCTCACCTCCGTGGGACTGCCCACCGATGACATCACCCTCATCATTGCCGTTGACTGGGCTCTGTGAGTGGACTTTATCTCTAGCTCTAGCGCTTTGGGAGAGGCTGACTTCAGGGTCAGCAGGGATCAGGGTGAGGGGCTGAGTCCCTTCCCCAGGGTAGAAGGCTGGGGACTGCCCTGCTTGGCACCATGGGAGTGTGCTACTCATCAGCACAGGCCTGGCTGCATAGTTTGCAGAGTCCAGTGTTCAAAAATGAAAATGTGGAACCCAGTTCAAAAACTGTAAAGGCCAGGTATGATGACTCACTTTGAGAGGCCAAGGCAGGAGGATTCCTTGAGCCCAGGAATTCAAGACCAGCCTGGGCAACATAGCAAGATCCCCATCTCTACTAAAAATTAGGAAAAAAAATTATCTGGGAGTGGTGACATGTGTCTGTAATCTCAGCTACTCGGGTGGCTGAGGCAAAAGAATTGCCTGAACCCGGGAGATGGAGGTTTCAGTGAGCCGAGATGGCGCCACTGCACTCCGGCCTGAGTGACAGAGTAAGACTCTGTCTCAAAAAACAAACAGCAAAGAAACTTAAAAAGAATTTCAAGACAGAAACAGCAGAGGATTAAACCAAGCCTGACACTTCTAAGCATGGGGACCTGCTGAACCCACAGCCACATGCCAAGAAACTGCTTCAATGATGCCAAAGGGTGGGCTTGGGAGGAGCCAGGAAGCCATCTGGCTGCAGGCTCTGCATGACAGCTGGTCACCGGCTGTGCTGTGCTGTGGTGGGTTGAGCACTGCCCTCTTCTAGCTCCCCTTCAAGTGCCCACCACTCATCCCCCACCTTGGCTCACCAGGGACCGTTTCCGCACCATGATTAACGTGCTGGGTGATGCGCTGGCAGCGGGGATCATGGCCCACATATGTCGGAAGGATTTTGCTCGGGACACAGGCACTGAGGTGAGCGCAGTGAGGTCCAGAGGCTGCCAGGAGGGTGGAGCCAGGCGGGGTGGGCAGGGCACCAGATCTTCCACCAACCAGCTGGGCAGCCTCCAGCCAATCCCTCCCTCCATGCCTCTGGGCCTCGGTCTCCTCATCTGTTACAGGGTGACTAATTCCTCTAACATCTATGTATTGAGCACCCGCTGTGGCTGGCGCTGATACAGACACAGGAGGAACAGTGGAACAAAATATGATAAAATTCCCTGCTCTCATGGAACTTACACTCTAGTGTAGGGATGGTCTGTCCAGTTTAGCCACGATGTGAGCATTGGTAGGTTTGTGCAGGCTGTGTGGGCTTCAGGCTCCTTCTACAGGCAAATGGAGAAGGCTGTCCCCGCATCATGGGGAAGAAGCTGAGGTCAGGCAGGGGAGCCACTGATTCCCCAGCTGGACCCTGTGGATTAAGTCCCCTCCTCTACTAAGGCAGCTCTAGTGGGAGGCAGGACAGCTTGGGAACAGGAGCCCAGGGAGGCCGTGACCTGCCAAGGTCACACAGCATGTCTGCAGGAAAATCCATCTTGTGGTTCCTAGCCCTGAGCTCATTCTGCCCCACTGGCCCTCAGTCCTCCCTAGTGTCTAACCTTGTTCCCTCCTGCCGCTACCAAGGCCTGTTTCCCTTCACCAGAAACTGTTGCCCTGCGAGACCAAGCCAGTGAGCCTCCAGGAGATTGTGGCAGCCCAGCAGAATGGCTGTGTGAAGAGTGTGGCCGAGGCCTCCGAGCTCACCCTGGGCCCCACCTGCCCCCACCACGTCCCCGTTCAAGTGGAGCAGGACGAGGAGCCGCCCGCTGTGAGTCTGGACCACTGCACCATCCAGATCAGTGAGCTGGAGACCAATGTCTGAGCGTGCGGAGCTGCAGGGGCAGGCGAGGCCTCCAGGGGCAGAGTCCTGAGGCAGGAACTCAACTCTCCAACCCTCCTGAGCAGCTGGCAGTGGCCAGGATCACACATTCTTCTCACCCTTGAGAGGCTGGAATTCACCCCGCTGGACAGAAAATGGATCTCAGAGAAGGGAAAGGCCGCATGGGGGAGCCCCAACCAGGGAGTGATGGGCCTGGCATTGCCCGAGGCCCCGCTGTGACAGTTTCCCCCGTGTGCGCCCGGTGAGGGCAGCTGGCAGGGGTTATCCGGCCCCACTTTCTGGATGACAGAGCTGAGGCCCTGAGAGCTGAAAACACTTGTCCAAGGTCTCACGTTAAGGTCAAGACACTAACTCAAATCTTTCAAGCCCCACCTCTCCTCTTGGAGGACAGGGCAGCCTGTAGCTGTGTCCAGACCCAGGCCCCACCCCATAACAGGTGGCCTCAGCCACATAGCTCTCCCCAAGGGGAGCAGCCCAGGGCCGAGCCCCACTGCCTTCCCCAGGCCAGAGTGCGTCCAGTCTCCTGTCCTACCACATGTCTCTTGCAAAGCTCCTTGGATGTGGAGATAGATGTCTTTACTAGAGTTGAAAGGCCCCCGTGACACATCCAAGTCAACCTCCCACGGGATAGGTAGGCAAACCAGGACTCCAGGAGGGAGGTGCAGCCAGGATGCTCTGGTGGACCTGCCGATGGAGCCCTGGTGTCAGAACTCCCCAAAGGCCTGTGCATCCAAGTGGAGTCAGGTTTTCTATTCCTTTCTGTGTTTGCAAATTCAGTGTTGACTAAATAAAGTTATTTTGTTTTTTACTTCTTGTGGGCTTCAACACCTTATGCTAGCCAGCAAATATGATATTAGCTACTGGGCTAATACAGGCAGCCAGAGTGCAGACGGGCCTGTCTGGGCAGCCAGGATATGGATAGGCCTATGCAGGTGGCCAGAATCTAACAGGCTTGTCCATGTAACTGGAGTATAGACAGGTCTGTCCAGGCTGCCAGTGTGGACAGGCCTGCCAGTGTGTGGGCAGCCAGAGTGCAGAGGAGCCTGTCCTGGTGGCTGCAGTAAGGACAGTCCTGTCTGAGCTGTCACATGCAGAAGACAGAGTACAAGCTAGCCTACCCAGGAGCCTGTCCCAATAACCACAGGGCAGCTGGGTGTTGTCCAGTGTGGACAGACCTTTCTGCCGTGGTCTAGACTCTGCTCTGCAGGCAGGGCCTTGAGATCGGTCCCCAAAGAAGAAACACATTTCCTTCCCAGTCTGGCTCCTTGTGGTGAATGCTTTGCTTTAGAGAGGGGTGTGCCCAGGGCCATTTCCAGATGGTCTCCCTCATTCTCCCACCCCAGGCTGCCTCCAGGAGGCCTGCAGGGCATGCAGAAGGGCCCTGGCCACACAGCCTGTTCCAGATACACCCTGGGGAGAAGATACAGCTCCTGGGTCTGGAGGGGCTTGCATCATGATGCCCATGAAGACACTGAGGCCCAGGGAGGGGACAGGCCTCCCGCAGTTCACTAGCGTCAGGAGGGCACCTGCTCCCAGCACCCCACTCCTGAACTCCTTCCGCCCTCCTCCCAGGGGCGGAGTCTGAGGAGTCTGGGAAGAGCATGACCCCAGGACACGTCCTCCCACTGCAGGGCTGGGGGCTGTAGGCCTCCATGAGAGCATCCTTCCTTCACTGAGGCCTCCTCACCTGGGAGAGGTCAGATGTCATACAATGAGTCATTCCACCTTCATGCGGACAGGCTTACCAGCCCCTTCTCGGTGTCACATCTCTGAGACTCCTTGAGCAATCGAGTCTGTCCCAGCACAAGGCAGGAGTCTGCTCTTTAGTGGACTTGGTAGGCGCATCCTCACACACCTCCAGCAGCAGGGAGGTCACCACTTCCCGGGCATCTCAATCCACCATGGGGCAGCTCTGCCCATCAGAGGTTCTTCTTAGCTCAGAGCTGGGTACCACCTCCCAGTGGCTTCCTCTCCCATTCCCAGCTCTGCCCCGCCCTGGGGTGGGGAGCACACTGGGTGCATCTGTTAGCTCTTTCCTGGTAAGGTCTGCAGAGACCTGGGCCCCCACGTCAGCCCTGCTCCAGCTCCCAGGCCTGCCTCCAGTCCCCTGCTCTCCTCTAAGGGACAGAACCCACTGGTAACGCCCCCTCAGTGAAGGTGACCCGTGACCCTCCAGGTGAGCCCTTAACAGGCCCAAAGCCCAGGAGGTCCTTTGCTTGGATGCTCCACCTCTGGGAATGCACAGTGAGCTCATAGGCCGTGTGTGCTGGTTCAGGCCTCACCTACTATTCCCAAGTGGGCCATCTGCACACACCTCCAGGCCCCATCACCAGGGGCTATGCCCTCTTCTCCCGGGATGCCTGCCTGTGCAGCTACTCTGCGGGCCCCGAGAACTGAACTTTCCACTGATGCCTGCTGGTCTGGCCGGGGAGCTGAGGGGCTTGTATCCTGCCCCCTCCACCTGGCACCAGCCCAGCACCTGGCAGGAAGCACGCACAGACATAGCCACAGGCTGCAGGGATAGGGATAATGCTTTTATATTAGTTTTTCTATAACAAGAAAAATCAGCTTTGAGATTTTTATCATTTTTTTCCTTAGAAAAGAATAAAAAATAAAGGCATCCGGAACTTCCCCCATGGGCCTGAAGAATAAAGGTGTCTCCTAGGTGCAGCTGGGCCCTTCCTCCCTGGCTCAGCCCAGCCCCGTCGCCTCTGCTTTACTCCTGCTCCAAGGCCCCAGCAGCACCCAAGGGGCTCTCCCGTCCTGCCTCCGCTGGGCTTACCCATTGGAAAAGTGCCTGTGTCCTGCCAGGGCGTGGCAGGGAAGGACTCTTAGCAGAGTGACTGCCCAGCATCTGGAGGAGCAGGATGGGCCAGGCCAGGCCAGCAGTCCTGAAGGCTCCTGTCCCCAAAGGGTGCGAAAGGAATAAAAGCCAGCTCTTGTGAGTTCCAGAGGGTGGCAGGCACCTGGCCACAGAGCATGGAGATACCCTTGTGTCTTCTCCAGGGAACGGACGGACAGATGGACAGGGCAGACGGCGAGCTGCTGTGGCTGATTCTGGCTGGGGCAAGAGCTGTCTGTGGCATAGGCTTTGGAGGGCTGTTTGCATATGACTTGTGCGCGTGTGTGTGCGTGGTGTGTACACACACATACACATGTCAGCAGGGGGAGGGAGTGGGTGGCTGTGTGTGCTAGGGCAGGGGCAGACCCTTCCCTGCATGATTCAGAGGGTGTGGCAGTGGTAGTGGGTGTGTGGCAGAGACTGTGGTGGTTTGGAGGGCAGTGTGTAACGGGCTGTGTGTGGCTGAGCTGGGTGTGTGAGGGTGTGACGTGTGTGCACGTGTCTGGTCGTGGGACATGCTGCGGGAAGGGGTGGGGATATGAGACTGTGTCAGCCTGTGTCATGTAGGATGCCCGTGTGTCCAGCTGGGTGTGTCTGTGTGAGCACGGCCGAGTAGGGGGCTCAGCACACCGGCGTGTGCTGCAGAAAGGAGTCCGGCGGTTCATCGTCCTGCAGAACAAGTAAGAGAGTCAGGGGCTAGCTCAGGGCAAACCCGCCACCCCAAGCAGCCTGAGGGGGGCCTGCTGTGGGATCCCTGCTGGAGGGGCTTTGGACAGGCCAGGCTACTGTGAGGAGGGAGGGAGCGTGGGCCCTGGGAGCCCAAAACCAGTGGGGCGTTCATGCCACAAGGCCCTTGGGTCCCACCAGCCACTCCCCGGGGCCTCTCCCAGAGCCCCACTCAATTGACCTGAGATGGGGCAGATCCTCACCCACCCCAGGACTCCACAGCCCCTCTCATGAGGGCTGTGGTGTCCTCACTGAACGGCCCGTCATCTTGTCGCCAACCCCAACTCTGTGTGAGGACAATGCCTCAGAGAACGGCTCCACCTTCATACTCCCGGGCTCTGGGAGCTGAGGAAGGTGACCCCCAAGCTCAGCCTCTTGCCAGTCCCTCCACACGTGTGGATACCCACCCCTGTGTACACTCTTCTCTCGCCATCAACTTGCGCCCCTCTCCCGGCTCCCTCTGTCACCCACCAACTGGCCCTCAACAGCCCCCTCTGGTTCCTCTTTGCCCCAGGCCCTACTTCAGTCAACACTCAACAGTGGCCCAGCAGCCCCTCCCACAGCTACGCCCTGGCCCTGTGACCCCCAGCCTGGCTCACTCGTCACCACCTCTCCTCTGTCCTCAGACCACACCATCGTTCCTGGCTCCTCTCCAACATCCTTCTCTGAGTCCCTGCCCACCAGGCCTCCTGTCTGCACCTCCTTCCTTACCCAGCCTGATCCCGGGACCCACGCCTGCAGCCAGCCTCCAGCCAACACACAACCTTGTTCCTTGCCCTCCTGTCCTGAACTCTTGGCTGAAAACCCAGCTGTGGGTGGATCCACCTGTCCGTCTTCTCCATACCTGTGGTCTGCGGAGCACCTCCCTGCTGCACAGAGAAAACGGAAGACTGGAGGCATCCGGCTGACACGGCTTCACATCCGGCCACCAAGCTACCAACCTACCTGTGACAGCAGCCACCCTGCCCTCTGTCCCTCCTGCTAAAGCCAGCAACTTCTATCATTCCCACGGGGGCCCTCACAGTCAGCTCTTTCCTACATCGGTAACTCCCCCTCCAGGCCAGTCTCTTCCCACCAGCACCCAAGCCGGCCCCTTCCGTTAAGAGGATGCGTGTGGAAGATGCATGTGTGCATTGGGGCATCTTCCCAGAGCCCCTTACACAGGGCTTCCCTCGAGAGGCCTTTGCTTCCTGTGAGGCTCAGAAAATGAGCGCTTCCTGAACCTCACACCCCATTCCCACCTCTGCCCTCTCTCATCTCTCACAGCCAAACTTCCCAAAAGGCTTGTCTGCAGTGCCTGGACCCACTTCCTTTCCAGCCACTCTCCTCACCCCAGCTTCCCCTGTGGCTACAAAGTCACAGACAACCTCCAGGTGGAAAAATCCAGTGGGCACTCCACAATGCTCAGCCCCCTCAACCCCTCAGCAGCACTGACACAGCCAAGACCCCCACTTCTAGACAGGCCTGTGCATGCACGCATCATGTGTACGTGTGGGCATGCAGGTGTGTACGTAAGGGCCTGCGTGTGTGGGTACGTATGGGTGTTTTGTGTGCATGTACTCACATGCATGTACACATGTGTGTGCAAGTATGTACATAGTCTAGGCCTGCAAGTATGTCATGGAGTACAAGCGTGTATGTGTGTCTGTGTGCATGAGTGTGGTGTGTGAATTCTGCCTGTGCATGGTTTGTGGATGTGTGTACATGTTGAGACGTGCGTGCACATGAATGTATGTGTGTTGGTGCATCCGTGTGCATTTGTGTGCATGTGCACATGTGCACTGTGTTACATACATGTGCAAACGCCCTCTGGCCATGGCAGTCTGGGGTTTTCCTATCTCTTTTCCTAACTTCTCTGTCTCAGTCTCCTCTCCCACGTTGCCTGCCCGCCTCACTCACTCTCTCACCGCAAGCTTCCCCAGCTCCCTGCAGCTTCAGTGATTGTTTCAAGGCTGACAATGCCTGGAGCCCTCTCTCCAGACCAGACCTCACTCCTGAACCCAGACCCACATGTTCAGTGCCCCCCGGGCACTCCCGTGACAGCACCCACACCCTGGGTGAGAATCTTCTGGAAGGTGTGGGCCTCCCGTAGGCTTCAATCTTTCACTCAGGGCCTGGTACATCCCAAGTACTCTTATAAATTTGCTAAATGGGCACATGAAGCAGAGGCCGGAGGGTGAAGAATGGACGGAAAGACCCCTATATCGGGATCAGGAAAGGGAAAGAGCAGTGAGCAGAAGTGTGTGCTGCCCCACACAGGCCACATACCTAGGTCACATCTGGGTCACCTTGTCACTATCTTGTTTCCTCTTCCTCTTCCTCCTCCTCCTCTTCCTCCTCCTCCTTTTCCTTCCCCAAGCGGCCACGGTCCTTGGAAACGTCACCAAACTCAAAGTTGCCTTCAATGTCCAAGACCTGCAGGTGCTTCAGCCTCCGGAAGGCGCTGTCCACCACGGAGCCCACAGCCAGCTTGTTAAACCTGTGGGAGCGTCAAGGTGGAGTCAGTGCCAGGAGCCCAACCCCCAAGGAACCCTCCCTTCCCCCAACTGGCCTCTCCAGAAGGTAACAGGGGAGGGAACGGCCCTCCTGGAAAGTGGTGCAGCAGGCGGGAAAGGCCAGGGCCTGAGAGCGCGGTGCATGATGGAAGGTACAGGCTGGTCAGGGCAGCCGCAGCGTGGGGTGGGACTGGCACTGGGCCAGTCTCTGCAAAGTGAGGGGTCTCTCTCTGCACATAGTCTCACTGTTATTTTGGAAGCCACATCTTTGGGAGCTGTCTCTATGCCATCCCTGGCATTAACCCCAAGGCCTGAGGCTCCTGGGCTGCGGTAGCCAGGGGTCACCACAGTGCCTGATGTGGAGTGGCACACAGGCAAGGCCAGCGCTGAGCCGGGCCAGGGCCACACTCAGGTGTGGGAAGGTGGAGGCTGTGGCTCTGATCTCAGGCTCCTCACTCTCTGTGCTTCAGCTCCCCTGCAGATGCCTGAGGCACATGTCAAGCCATCCTGATGTCATCAAGCCCTGGGCCTTCTGGGCAACTGAGCTCCTGGGAGCACACATTGCTCTTCTCTGCCCTGTCTCCTTCTCTCTGATTTGGGGGCAGGGATTATGGGAAGTGCTGGGAAGAACCATCCTGGCTCTGCTGGATGGAAGCCCCTCATATCCTCAGGGAGCTGCATCCCCTGAATCATTCCAAATCTCCATCTCTTAGCCCCAGAACCCAGGGAGGACCTGAACATCTATCCCTGAGTGTGAGGCCCGGGCCTAGCCTGGATGACTGCAGACACAGCAGTCACCTGCACTCTCAGGGCCTCAGCGCTCTCAGCTGCAAACCAGGAAGACGCTGTCCGGCATCCTTTCTGCCACAGTAACATTCACAACACCCGTGAGCACTGGTTTCTAACGTTTCCAAAGCCCTTTGACAAACCTAGGAACCACATCAGGCCTGGCCAGACTGTCCCCACCCTTGAGAGCTGAGCCGTGGTTACACAGTCAGCAGTGGAGCCAGGCTGTTCCCACGTGCATCAGCTGTCCCGCTGGAGCTGGGGCAGACCCCACGGGGGTGTGTACAGGGCCTCGAGTGGCCTCCTACCTGAGAAAGATCCCCTTGAGATTGGGTGTGGAGTCGAAGGCATTGGCGGGCACCGCACTAATCTTGTTGTTCTGCAGGTATAGGTACTCAAGTGACTCGGGGAGCCCCTCGGGGATCTCTGTGAGCTGATTCCCGGCGATGTCCAGCAGCTGCAGGGGCGACCAAGGGAGTCAGGGACTCCCACCTGTGCAAAGCACTTAACAGCTTACAAAACTCCCACCAAGTCCCCAGCCTATCTAAATCTAACAACAACCCTGTGTGGAGGAGGGGGTGTCTATAACTATCCCCACTTACCAGATTGGGAAATAGAGGCTCAGAGAGGTTCAGTGATCTTTCCAAGATGACATAACCCGTAAAAGGCTGTAGCCGGGTGTGCCTGACTCCAAACCAGTATTCTAATTGATGAATGTCCTACCCAGCTTCTTGTGCCTTCCCACATAAACCCCCAGCCAAGACGTTTGGGTGTCACAGTCCTACCTCCTGACACACTTGTCATTCCCATTAGACTTTGTCATTCCCAAAGATCTCAAATGGGCAGAGCCCAGGGCTCCTCCAGACTCTGAATCTCGCCCCACTGGCCCTGGATGGGGCCGTGGCAGGTGCTCGGGTGGGACTGCTCATTTATGGACCTCAGGGGCCACATGTACAGAGGCCAGGAGCAAGGGCGTAAGACCCACAGTGACCCCAGCACAACAGCCAGGCCCCAGGCCGTTCTCCGATCATCACATGCCTGGCATCCAGGGGAGGACAGTCAGGGAAGTGGGTTCCCACAGGGAGCTGCTGAAGCCACTGGGCAGCCCCTAACCTGGAAGCACCCCACCTTCCCGCCCAGGTTCTCTGATGAGTTTCCTTTTTTTTTTTTTTAATTTGAGACAGGGTCTCGCTCTGTCGTCCAGGATTGAGTGCAGTAGTGCGATCATAGCTCACTGCCAGCTCTATTTTCCCTAGGCTCAAGTGATCCTCCCACCTCAGCCTACCAGGGTAACTGGGAATACAGGTGCATGCCACTGCACTGGGCTAATTTTTTTTTTAATTTATTTTTTTGTGGAGACCAGGTCTCACTATGTTGCCCGGGCAGGCCTTGAACTCCTGGGCTCAAGTGATCCTCCTGCCTCAGCCTCTCTAACTGCTGAGATTCAGGCATGAGCCAGCGTACAGAGTGGATTTCTCTTTCACCCACACTGGTTGAGTTGGGGGTTTTGTTACCAAAGTGAACTATGTGCCCAGGCATCCCTGCCTAATTCTGACCATGTGGTCACAGCAGCCACATCGACTGGCCAGCCCCAGAAAGCATGAGTAGATCCCCACCTCCAGCCCTCTGCAGCTGGTGAGGTGGGCCCACAGCTCAAGCTGGCCCCTCTACCTCCCATCCCAAGGCTCAGACTTCTCCACACACCTACTCCTGTGCCTGCAAAGGGGTGAGCTTGACTCTCCCATACATACCACCTAAACTGGCCCCTGGTCCCCCTGAGCCTGGGGCCCCTACCTGCAGCCATGACCTTCCTTGCCTCCACAGCCCTTCTCAAACCTGTATCTGCAGGTGGTGAGCTCAGCTTGGCCATACCAGCTGTACTCTGCCCCTCACTCTTGTACCTGCAGGTGGGCTGGGCTCACCCTAGCATGCCAGCCACACCCTCTGCCTGACCCACCTCCTGCCTCCCCTAAGGCCTAGCTTCGCCCTAGCCAGCATCCCCACAGATATCTGAAGGTGAATGAGCTCAGTCTGGCCATACCAGAGGAACCTCCCTTACCACCCAGCCCTTCTCCTCACCCTTCAGACAGGTGGGCTCAGGGCAGCCATGCCAGTACCCCCCTCCATGGACATGGCCCAGCCTCCTCCCTTCCGCTTACCTGCAGATGGGCAAGGTCCACCCAGGCGCGGGGGCCCAGGGCCCGGCTGCGCAGTCGGTTGCTGGTGAGGTACAGCTCACGCAGCTGGGCCATGCCCGCCAGTGCCCCTCGTGCCAGGGCAGCCAGCTCATTGCGCTTGACCTTCAGCACATGGACATTTCGAGGCAGCCCAGGTGGCAGCGTGTGCAGCCGGTTGCCCGACAGGTCCAGCGAGCGCAGCAGGCGCAGCTTGCGGAAGGCGTCGCGGTGCACCTGCGGGCTGGTGATGCGGTTGTAGCTGAGGTTGAGCTCCTCCAGGAAGTAGGTGGTGGCAAAGTCTTCGCGGCCGATGCCTGTGATCTGGTTGTGCAGGATCATGAGGGTGCGCACGCGGCGAGGCAGGCCGCTGGGCACGCGCTCCAGCGCGTTGTTGTACAGGTGCACCGTGTGCAGCCGCTTGAGGCCCTGGAAGGCCCGCGGGTGGATGCCCTGCGCCTGCAGCTGGTTGCTGTGCAGCAGCAGGTACTCCAGGCTGCGGATGGGGGTCAGCACATCCGCGTCCACGCTCCGGATTGCGTTCTTCTCCAAGTGCAGCAGCACCAGGCTGCGCGGCAGCCCAGCTGGGACCCGAGACAGGTTGTTGCTGGACAGATCCAGGTACTCCAGGCTGGAGAGCTTCCTGGGGCAGGGAGAGAATTAAGACGGTTGGCAGGAGCCCACATTGTGCTCGTTTCCACCATGATTCCCAAGAGAAGCGGCTGGGGAATTGCCACTAGCTCCTCCCAGCTCTGCCGCTCACTGACTGTGGGCCCTCAGTCCTCGCTCCTCAGGTTGACTCAATGATATTCTGGTGTAGGAAGGATCCGGCATTTTCTGACACACAGGAGCTTACTTGAAGACCACTGTTTAACCTTTTGATAGCCTTTTATGGCTACCTTGATCCCTTATAAAAATGAAAATGTATTTGCCTTCAACAAGAATGCCCAAGTCTATATTTCGTACCAAGAAGCCAGCCTCTACCAATGCTTCTTTATCTCACTGGAATCTCGGAAGGCCTTACTTCTGCATAGTTCTTGTTCCCAGGGACAGAAATGTCAACAGAGGCACAAGGCTTAAAGTTCCTTCTCCAGGGAAGGTGGGCAGGGGACGTGTGTGAGGGGCTGGGCTGGGTGGTTGGCCCTGAAGGAGCTTCCCGGGCCCCGTGGTCATGCCAAGGACCTGGCGAGACAAGGACTCACCAGAAGGTCTCATTGTCCAGACCCTCGTCAGTCAGGTAGTTGTTCTGCAGGTACAGCTCGCGCAGGCTGCTCAGCTCGCTGAAGGCCCCTGGGGGAATCTTCTCCAGCTTGTTGTTCTGGGGGATGAAGGGAAGGGAGGAGAGTGTGAGGAGGACTGAGGGCAAGGTCAGGGCCTCGGGATGAGGTGTGGAGAGGAGTCTGGGAAGCCACCAGGAAGGGACCCATGTGGGCACCTGTGCCCATGTGGGCCTGAGCTCTTCCCCTGCAGGCCCCCGCCCCAGTGCCCTGGCTGTGGGGTCTGCTGTGCCCCTCCTTACTTCTCCCCTGCCCACCTTGAGGTGCAGCTTGTACAGGGCAGGCGGCAGGTGCTTGGGCACGTGGCGCAGGAAGTTGCTGGACAGGATGAGGACCTCGACATTGCTGGAGCCGTTGAACATGTTGTCCGGCAGCCCGGCGTCCGCCAGCTTGTTGTTGTGCAGGTACACAGACCTGCGGGTCGAGGCACAGGTCCTCACCCACCTGGGCTCCCTGGGCCCTGTGCCAGCTCACCTGGTGAGCCTCCAAACCCTTGCCCAGGCTGCTCTCCTTCCATCCAAACTCAAGGGTAGAGAGTCAGAAGCACCTCAGATGTTGCCTACACAGCCGACGGAACCAAGGACCAGAAGGGGGTCGTGCCCCACCACAAGTGGTCCCATAAGCTAGTGGGAGAAATAGGATTTCCTGACCCCTGGCAGAGGCTCCCCCACACCTTTCAAGGTCTCAGTCGACCCCTGACCCTTTCAGCCCTGGAGTCCTTGACTGACTTGCGGTCCATTCATCCCTGCCTGTCAACCCCACGCGGCCTAGCTCTGAGTTCCTAGGACTTCCTAAACACAGGGCCTATCTCTGCCTGCCTCTTTGGCCCTAGTGCCAGCACAGGGTCTGTCTCAGAGGAGGTGACCCTCATCCATTCAGCAAATATATAGTGAATATATTATGTAATATAATATATTAAATATAGATATATACATATATGAGATATATAAATAAATATATATACGAGATGCCAGAGCTGTTCTAGACTGAGGGCATAACAGTGGACACGACCAATGAGACAGACCCTGCCTTCGTGGAGCCAACATACTAGAAGGAGGGAAGACAAGGAACAAGGGTCATCTGTGACAGACACAGCTCAGTTTTGCTGTGTGGCCTCTTGCACCTCCATCTGTGGGATGGGGCCATGCACAGTGGCCCTGGGGTCCTCAGACAGATGGAGAGAGTCAGTGAGACGGCAGATGCAGGGACGGAAGGGCACTGGGGTTGTCCAGCCCCCAAACTGTCCTGGGGGCGGCTCCCCAGCAGCCCCCCACCCCGCCCACACCACCCTGCTCTCTCGCACACCTATGCCGCAGGGTGGTCGCTCCTCCCAATGCAGCTCAGCGAAGGGCAGTGCTGCCTGTTGAAAGATGCTCCCCTCCTCCCAGGGCTGGGAAAGTGGGGACATCCTCACTGGTTCCCCACAATTCCTGTAGACCACACTCTCTGTCCTCGCCTCCTGGCCCAAGTTGTCCTCCTCTGTTAGGGCCCCTGGGTGTCCCTTCACCACAGCCCTGAGCACAGGGCCTCCTTCCAGGCCTGTCTCTGTCTCACACAGGATGGCAGCCTCCACCTCAGCCCCTCCCCTTGCCCCAGCCCAAGCCCAGACCACCCCCGACCTCTGACCTCAAGTTTGGCTTCTGGCCAAAGGTGAGCCCATAGATCTTGGTGAGATAGTTGGCAGCAAAGTCCACACTGATCAGGGCGTTTGGCAGGAAGCGGGGTGCCAAGGTCAGCTGGGAAGGGAAGAGTTGGGGCCGAAAGAGCAATGGAGGAGCAGAGGCCAGCTGTGGGTCCCGCTGTCTGCTCACCACCGGGTTCCCTTCACTGTGTCTCCCTGCAACCAGGCCATCTTTCTCAAATTGAAACCTGTCCCACCCCCTGCAGAAACAAAACCCAAACCTCTCTGGATCTCCTCAGCACTCAGCTTGGCATTCAAGGCCCTCAGGACTTGTCCCCTGCCCTGCCCGTCCTCCTGGGTTCATCCCAAGTGGATAAGAGGTAGAGGCGGGTGTGACTTTTATACCTGATCTTAGCCAAAAGGCCGAGAAGCGATGGGTGTGACTTTAAGGTTGCTCTGGCTGCTCCAAGAATGGGGGGCAAGTGAGGAGGCAAGCGTCCAGGTGAGGGATGGGGGCCAGTGCGGTAAAAGCTGAGGACCTCAATGGGACTAGACATGGTGAGGAAGCTCAGGGCCCAGAGGCATCATTTGTGGCTTGGACCAGTGGGGTCGTAGGTGGCTGGAGATGCCCCTTACAAAGCTGGGAAGACAGAGGAGAACTGGGTCTGGGGACTATGGGCGGGAAGCTGTAGCTTCCTTCCACTGGACGTCTAGGGGAAATGTCAAGGAGGCAGGCAGATCTCTGAGTCTCAAGTCCAAGGAGTAGAAAGGGTTGGAGACAGCCACTGGACATGGCCATGATGCAGATGGGAGACGGAGTCTGGGAGGGCACAGGTAACCTCCAGAGAGTGGAGAGAGAGGAGGGGCTGGGACAGCGCTCTGGAGCATACCAAATATTTGGAACATGAATACCTTTGTGCCTTCACTCATGACGTTCCTTGTACTGCAGTGCCGCCCTACCCTGGGGCCCCTGCCTAGAATCCTATTACCCTCCATGCCCCTGCTCAAATGCCATCTCCTCCAGGAAGCCCTCCAGGTATGACTTCCCCAGTGGGGACAAGCTCTTCCCCCTCTACACTCCTGTGGGCCTTGGCTTCTGTCTTCATGACCTGACACACTCTGATGCCCTGAGTTATAGGCATGGGGTCCGTGTCTTCCCCACCTCCAACCCGGGGCCATGTCTGAGCAGCAACAGGGACCCAGCAGCCAGTCCAGAAAGGCCCTGGTGAAAGTTCATGGAACTCAGGGAAGACAGTGCCTGGAGGACAGGGCAGCATACCCCCCACCCTGCCTCGAGCCCCTCACCTTGTTATTGGCCAAGTACAGGTAATTGAGGTTGGTCAGATGCTCAAACGCCTTCTCTGGGAGCCCTTCAAAGGACAGGCATCGGTCAGAGCCCTGGATGAAGGAGACGCTACAGGGAAGCATAGCAAGCACCCACCCTCCTCCACCAGCCGCCTGCCAGGACTGGGGAGGCAGAGGCAGCTCAGATCCCCTCCCAAGCAGTTGGCGGGGCCCGCCCAGCCCTATTCTTTCTCCTTGCTCACATGAGCCCAGGCTCAGAGGAGCAGGCAGTTACTGTCTACTGAGGGACTGACTCCTCACTCTGAGCGGGGATGAGCCCTGAGAGGTCAGGCCAGCGGCAGAGCACCCAGCCTGACCCTTTTCTGCCAGGAAGAAGTGCTCCCCTCTGGGAGAGCCCCAGAAGGTCAGAGCCCCGTCCACAGGCAGGTGGGCTGGGCCGGGAATGGCTCCACACAGGGTGGGGCTGCGGCTCTGGGCCTCCTCACCACCTGGCTCACCCCAGCTCCATCTGGCAGATGAGTCAGGACTCGGCTGCTGCCGGGAGCCCTGCCAGGCTGGCCTCTGACCCTCGTTTCCCGGCTCCAAGACCCCCAGATGCTGGACCTCACCCACTATCTAACAAGAGGGAACAGTTACATAAACTGGCATGTCTCTCCACGGAACACCCTGCTGTCGCTGTGTAAGATGACGGTCAACGAGAGGCTTTAGCAACCCGAGAGAGGCGGCCGAGCTGACGGCTAAGAGACACAGAGCAGGCTGTGATATCATAGCATGTGTTCAGCCACGAGTTTAAAACACAAAGGAAAAAAGACCACCGGACTGTGGTGATGGCTGCCCCACTAACTACAACTCAGCCAATTGTACCTTTGAATTGGGTAAATCTTATGGTATATAAATGATACTTCAAGAAAGCTGCCTTTTAAAAAATGGAAACAAATACACCAAAATGTCAATAGTAGTTAATTCCAAGTGGCAAAATTAGGAGAAATTTTCTCTTTCCATTTTATTTTACAAAGTTTCTATCCCAATCAGATGTTATTTTCATGATCAGGAAAAACACAATCTTTTTAAAATATGAGGACTCTACAACTCATGGGTCCTAAAGGCCCTCGGAACCGAAGAACCTGCGACAAGGTTCCGGAAGCTCAGCTTCTCTGAAGCCTCTCTCCTGTGCATCCCCCAGGTCTTAGAAACACCCGCCTGGGGCGCACAGGAGGGATCAGAAGCTAGTTGGCGAGTAAGAGGTTTTCTCACTCTAGGGAGATTCTTCAAGCAATCACTATGTCAACAGACACAGAGGTTTCCCAATTTTCACATAATGAAGATCAGGGATCCAAACTTCTTCCGAAAGCTAGAGGCACCATGTGTCCCATTGGAATGGCAGACTTTGCAGCCATTGTTGCATAAGGATTACACAAACTGAAGAGCAGGGGAAATATGAAAATGTCCCTTCATCTGATCCACATGCATGTGGCAGCCCAAGGCTTTGTTGTAGGAGCCATGACTGTTGGTATGGGCTAGTCCATGTATCAGGAATTCTGGGCAAATCCTAAGCTTTAGAAGGAGAGAGGCTCTCTTGGTCTTGTTGGAGGAGCTTGTTTTAGTTAGACAGCTTTTTTCTTTCTTTTTTTTTTTTTTGAGATGGAGCCTCGCTTTTATTGCCCAGACTGGAGTGCAACAGCAAGATCTCAGCTCACTGCACCCTCCACCTCCTGGGTTCAAATGATTTTCCTGCCTCAGCCTCCTGAGTAGCTCGGAGGCTGCTGAGTAAGTGCCCGTCAGCACTCCAGGATAATTTTTTGTATTTTTAATAGAAACAGGGTTTCACCGTGTTGGCCAGGCTGGTCTCGACCTCCTGACCTCAGGTGTTCCACCTGCCTTGGCCTCCCAAAGTGCTGGGATTACAGGCGTGAGCCACCACACCTGGCCTAGTTAGACATCTTGAAACACATCACCTGAATGCACTTGATGATGTCCACTTTCTTAAACTGTTCAGATGAAATTAGTTGTAAAGAAGACAGGGACGTCTAGGGGAAATGTCAAGGAGGCAGGCAGACCTTTGAGTCTCAAGTGCAAGGAGTAGAAAGGGTTGGAGACACAAGGATGGGAGGGCACCGGGGTTGTCCAGGCCAACCCTGACATATTCCCAGTTTGCTACAGAATCTCATGTTTTGGATGTTATATAAGGGTCCTATTTTCCCCAGTTAATTTACCTTTTTTCTATCTGTCTTGTGGACTGGCTGGCTCTTTTAGAACTCTGTCCAAAAGTGCATGGAATATAACTTGTAAAGCCTCCCACAACTGATATTACCTATGTGTGTGTTTAAACCAAATTTAGAAAGCTTGCGATAGAATTGCACAGTAATAATATTTGTTAAAGAATCACAATTGTAAACATGAAAATAACTTATGGATTCTAGTTTAGTTCTTTTGTAATTGCAGAATTATATTTTTGCTGCTGTTGTATTAGAATCATTTTGAAATGTCACCTTGAAATAGAATCATGTATTTTAACTCATGCAAAGGTAAGTGAACACTTTAAAAATGTGTGTGTTGCTTATTTTCTCCTTAAGAATTATAAACATTTAACTAAACAAATGACTTGTAATGGAATTGATGAATGACTTATGAGCATGCTGGTTTGGCCAGACAGTATACACAAACTTTCATGTACAGAACGTTATTACACTTGTGAAATTCTCTTGTCTAACCGGGATTTACATTCCATGGTGATAACATGGTATATGTATTGTTATTAAAGTAAGTGACTATGTCAAAAAAAAGAAGAAGAAGAAGAAGAAAAATACCCGTGTGGTATTCAGGCAAGAAGAGGGAGCCCCTTGCCCGTGTGGAGCTGGTTCTTATGCAGCCCCACTGCTAGCCCGGCCCGGGCCTGCTCTCTTCCATCCACACCCCAAGATCCACAGGGCCAAGCTCTCCCCCGGGCACCCAGCATTGTTCAGGCCCCCAAGGCCCCACTCGGTGTCCCTGGCCCTGGGCTCTGGGCGGCCCCTCACCTCGGGAAGTCAGGCGGTTGTTCTGCAGGTTCAGCGTCTCCAGCCGGTGCAGCCGGGAGAGCTCCTCAGGGTAGATCTTTTCCAGCTGGTTGTTCTGGGGGGTAGGGGGTTGCGAGGAGGCAGCATCAGCCCAGTGGGGTGTGCCCTGGACTCCATTCATCACCCGTAGCTCCAGTCCTAGAATCCAGTCCACCTGCTGGGTGCCTCCCTTGGAATTCTCCCCCATGGCAGCAGACCCCCAGTGCCAGCTCTGGGCCAGGTCTGGATATGCGCTCTGGGGCACAGCAGTGACCACAACAGTTGTGTGAGTCCTGCCTTCAGGGAGTCCACACATGGACATCTATGGGCAGTTCAAACTTGACATGCTATCTCCTCCAGACCTGCTCCTGGAGCCTTCCCACCTCGTGACAGGCAGCCACAGTTGCTCCCCAAGCCAGAAACCACTTTTCCTTCCCCTCCTTGGCCCTGCAGTCCCCTTTCCCCTTGGAACACATGGAAAGCTGGGGTAGGTACCACCTCCTCCAGAAGCCTTCCTGGATTGGGTTGGGGCTGGATTAGGAGGCTGCTCTGGGCCCCGCACACAGTCCTTCCATTTCCATCTGGTGCCTCTATCTGTTTAAGTCTCTGCCTCGCCCACTGACTGTAAGCACCCAAAGGTCAGGGAACCCCGAGCCCTGCCTCCATGCCCAGCCCCCACACAGGACCACAGGCCCGGTGCAGGCGCTTGAGAGAGCTGGTGTGTGGGTGAAAGAGCAAAGAAAGCGACAGTAAGAGCTGTGCTCAGCATGCCCTTTCTCTCAGTGGCTGCCCTGGCCTTGGGCTACCACGGCCGCCAGCTCAGATCCACCAGTGTGGATGACGGAAGGCAAGTCACTCTCCCGCACCGGGTCTGATCGCCTCTGGGAATGGGTGCCGCAGCCCCTCCATCTCCCAAGGGCTGCTAGGCCACACAAGGCGAGGATGGGTGCGCCTGCACTCCAGGGTGCTCCCGGTCTGGACACTGTGTCCCACCTCTCAAGGTTCCAAATTCTAGCCTGCCCCTTGGCTGGAGACAGCACTCCATCCTAGGAGGCCCCACAGTATTCTGTCAGGTCTACATTGCTCTGGGGTTTCCTGGCCTTGTAACGGTGGCTGTGCATTCAGAGGGTCAGCTGCTAGGCAGGTCTGCGTCCATTTTCAGACAGAGCCTGGCTCCACTTGGCCCAGCCCGGACGCTAAGTGAGCAAAGGGGGTTTTATTGTACTAACACAGTGCTCCGTGACTGGGACATCAGGAGGGGTGTCACCTGGTGCAGCCAGGGCCCCAGGAATCTGACCCTGTGGTTGGGAGTGGAGAGCCGCACATATTGGAGGTTCTAGTGAACAGGTTGCTGGGAACGTCGGGGTTCTGGGATGGGAGCCAAGGGTGTGTGGGCAGCCCTGTAACCACGGGTGCAACGCGGACCTCACCTGCAGAGACAAGTGGCTGGTGTGTTCAGGCAGGTCCCCCGGGAACTCACGCAGGTCGATGCCGCCACAGTCCACGACGCCCTCCTGGGAACAGGCACAGTCTCGGGGACAGCTGATCGCGGCTGGGCCAGGCCCGGGCTCCTCAGGGCTCAGGACCAGCACGGGCTCCTCCTCCGCAAATTCGTTCTCTTCAGGGCTCAGGCTGTGGCCGCCGCTTCGACCAAATCCTGGGGCTCTCATGGCAAGCACAGGTCCCAGGTGCAGCTGTGGCGGCAGCAGCAGCAGGAGCAGCAGCGCCCGGCTCTGGGCCATGGTGCCTGCAGGGGGTGCCGAGTCAGATGCGCCTGGGCGCCAGGGCTGACGGAACCTGTGAGATACAGTGGACACAATTGGGGCCCTTGAAAGTCATGACGGGGCCCTCCCGAGCACAAAGCAGGGCCCACTCTGGACCGTCCTCAGAGCCGCACCTGCCCAACCCCCACCAGGCTGCCCTCCAGAGGCCGGGGACCAGGTAAAGCCCTGTCCTCTGGCAGGTCTGCAAAACCTTCTGCAGCCTTCATTCAGCAGGCTTGACCCTAAGGAGTCTGTACCCCTATTTCCTAGAAGGGGAAGCTGAGACACAAGCTGGACTGTGCTGAGCCCTTGCTATCCTGGCACTGGTGGTGTGGGAAGACCCCGTGCCTCCTCCAGCAGCCACAGGCCATGGTGAGCCAGCACCGGCAAGGTGCGTCCCGGCTCTCCAGCTTGCCATTCTCAGGTCTTCCTGACTTGGTCCTGACTCTCTTCCAACTGTCCCCTTAACTGCCCCCAGTTCTACAGGACTATGGGATAGCTCCTCCCTCCAGGCCTGCCCCCAGTTCTACAGGACTATGGGATAGCTCCTCCCTCCAGGCCTTTGCACATGCTGTTCCTTCTGCCTAGAGTGCCCTTCCTCTCTCTTGTGCAATCAGCATTTTCTTTTCTAGGAACCAACTTCAGTGCTATGAACATGGGAAGAGGAGGAGCAGCAGGACACTGCGATGCCCTGGGGCTCCCCGTGACTGCGTTCACCCAGAGCTTAGCATTAGTTGGGTTGGGTTTTGAATAGCAAAGGTGTCTTCTTCCCACAGAGAGCTGTGAGCAACTCGCTGTGTCTGGACATAGGTCAAGCCCAGAGCCCGGCACAGAGAAAACATCAGTAACTACAGCTGCTGCTGCCCTCATGGCCTCCCAAGTCCTATTCCTGATGTGTATCCCCTCAGCTGCCCTCACCAGGGCTTGATGTGCTCAGTGACCACTGCCACCTGCCAGAGACCACTCCCAGGCATGGCCCCCGGGTCCAGCAAGGACGGGGTACAGGGGATGATCTGAGGCCCACAGAGGAAGGTGCTGGAAGATGTCATTGTCCCAGCAGTCCCGTGGCGTAGGCTTGGCTCTTGGTGGGTTCCTGGGTTCTCTTTACAGGGACTCAGACATCTCTGGGCTGTGATAAGACATGCTGGTAGCTCAGGTTCACTGACTCTCAGGTCCCACAAATCCCAGTTTGAGTCCCACCTCTGACTTGCTGAGCCTCAGTTTCCTTGTCTGTACAATGCAGATAATACATCTAAACACACAACTTCTGTGGAGTAAGATAAGACGCAAAGCACCTGGCTTTTAGGTGATGAGGTGATAAGGTGATGCTATTAGGTGATGAGGAGCTGCTGTCACCACTGCAGCAATCACGCATAGGAACATGTGGCACTAAGTGAGCAGCAGGGACAGTGGCAAGGACCTGCTGGGGATGCCTCCAGCACGAGGGACATTCACTCCTGAGCTGAGTGGCCACAAGTCCTGGCTCAGGCTGAGCCTCTCTCCCCACCACCAGATCAGAAACCATGACCATAAAGCAGCTAGAAGGGTCTGGCAAGACCCTGGGCCTACGAGGGTTTTGTAAACGGGGAGCTTGACAATGATGTTAATGTCTGGAGCTAGTGGCCACAGCTGCAACCTTGGCTCTGGCCTCAGTTCTGGTTCTTACGTGACTATAATTGTCTAAACCTCAGCTTTCTCCCCCATCCTTGGGTATGATAACAGCACTGTCCTTGTGGGAAGACCATGAGGGGTCAGTGAAATGCATGTACTGCCCATAGTAAGTGCTCAATAAATGTTAGCTTTTCCTGCCACTCACTAATTGTCTGTTCCATGCGCATGGTCTGCACCCCTGCCACACCACTGCTCACTCCAGAATCCTCTGCTCCTGCTCCTTTTCCTTCCCTTGTCTAGATCTTGTAGATCTTGCTGGGCTTTTTTTTTTAAGACAAGACCTCACTCTGTCACCTACGCTGGAGTGCAGTGGTGCAATCATAGCTCACTGTAACCTGAGCTCCTAGGCTGAAATGATCCTCCAGCCTCAGCCTCTCAAGCAACTGGGACTACAGGGGTATACCACCATGCCAGCCAAATTTTTTAATTTTATGTAGAGATGGGGTCTCTCTATGTTGCCGAGGTGGTCTCAAACTCATGACCTCAAGTGAGCCTCCCAAAATGCTGAGATTACAGGCATGAGTCACTTCGCCTGGCCCTTCGTGTGTGCTTTCTGACCCAATCCCAGGCCCACCTCCTCCCAGAAGATGTTGCAGACATTGTAGCTGCCTCTGAGTTCCTGCTGCCCTGTGGTGGCCATGGGATTTCAGATACCACTTTGCCTCACTTGGTGGCTCAGCCAGTTATCTGAAGTAAGGGCCCATTGTGCCTGGGCCTGTACTGGGCACTGGGACACAGGTGAGGTGGAAAAGATCCTTGTCCTCCAACTGGAGGGGGCAGCAGACCCTAGTACCAACAACCACTCCCCACCCAGACTGGGGGTGGGTGGGGTGGCATAAAAGGGGTCCCAAGGAGTAGGAGGTCCTAGAGGAGACAGGAGGGGTGGCAGCCAGGCTTACTTGACCCTACAGATCCACATGGTTTATGGAGACTCAGGTCTCAGCCACTGGCCCAGCAAAGAACCAGGGAGCCCGGCACACCTGCAGCTTCCAGGCTCCAGGGATCAGTCGGTAGCAGCGAGTGGCACCCACAGCAGCCCAGCCCTATGCTGGCTCTGCCACACCCCTGCTGCCCCTGCCCCCTGCCCCAACACCGGTCTATAGACCATCATTCCCGCAGCACATTATAAACTCCACAGCCAGCTCAACAGCCGGCAGCCCCTTGCCCATCTGACCCCACTACAGTCTGGTGTTCTGAGAGCGGGAGTGTGGGCACAGGCCCAGGCCCCAAATTCAATCGGGGCAGAAGGCCAAGGAGAAGAATCCAGGGGAAGGAACTCTGGTCTCACATATCCTGTGCACGCACCAGGCAGGCTGTTCTGCCTCCTCGCCTTCTGTTTGGTGTCTGTAAAAATCTGTAAACTGTATCCATAAAAATATTGAATTTATATTAACATTGTGCACCATACTGAAAATGTTATCATCACCACTTTACAACTCAGGGAGCTGAGGCCCAGTGGGGTCAGCCAGTGAACAGCTGTTAAGTGGCAAAGCTGAGCTCCCAGCCCACATCACATCAACAATGCTACGCTGCTCTCCCCTAGGCCAAGCATGACGGGGAGCAGGGGACCCAGACAGAAGACTCAGCGTGGCTTCTGCCCTTCAGAGAGCCACAGCTGCACCGGCCACTCCATTAGCCACTGGCCACACGTGGCTACTGGGTGCTTGAAATGTGGCTGGTCCACATAGAGATGCAAGTGTAAAATGTGGTGTCCGTGGATTTCAAAGACGTAGTACAAAAAATAATGTAGGATGCCTCATTAATATTAATATTAATGACATCAAATCCCATTTATTGTTATATTGATTACATGATAATATTTTGAACAGGTGAAATAAATGTTACCAGTTTCATTTTACTTTTTAAAATGTGGCTTCTGGCTAGACAAGGTGGATCATGCCTGAAATCCCAGCACTTTGGGAGGCTGAGACAGGTAGATCACTTGAGCCCAGGAGTTTGAGACCAGCTTGGGCAAGATGGTGAAACCTCGTCTCTCCAAAAAATACAAAAAATTAGCAAGGTGAGGTGGCATGCACCTGTAGTCTCAGCTACTCAGGAGGCTGAGGCAGGAAGATCACCTGAGCCCAGGAGGTTGAGGCTGCAGTGAGCCGTGATGACACCCCTGCACTCTAGCTTGGGTAACAGAGTGAGACCCTGTCTCAAAAAAGAAAAAACAAATGGCCCCTCTAGAAAATGTTGCATTGCATATGTGACTTGCATTTATGGCTCACATTATATTTCTATTGGACAGTGCTGGTCTGCAGCTTTATGCATAAGCTGAGTATTATAATCCCATTCTAAGGGATGACTACCAGGCAAAAGGGAAAGGGTCATACAAGCAAGGGGGTCGGTGTGTGCAAAGGCCCAGAGGCAAGACAGTTCACACTCACGAGACTGCTATTTCATTTAATTCTCACAAGTAGCTCCCAACTCCATTTCTTAGACTAGTAAACAGAGGCTCGGAGCAGTAAAGTGACTCATCCAGGCTTACACAGCAGTCAGAATTGGAACCCATGCCCTTCTGTCTCTAAAGCTCTCCACATGAGAAACACTCATGGCTGGCTGAGCTGCCCCTCTGTCCAGGGGTCTGAGTTCTTCCTCACCAGGTGGACTTGAAACTCCTGGAGACCAGGGAGCTCCCCTGCTCTTACCCACACACCTCCCACACGGCTGGGTACACAGAAGGGGCCTTAGGGGGCTTATCTTGCTCCATCTTAGAAGAGCAAGGCTGGGTACAAATTAGCCAAGTGCCTGTGGGGTGTCTGGTGGGGGATAGGGACTGGGAGTGATACAAACAGGCACAGTTGCCACAACAAGCCCAGGCCACGAAGGAGAGATGTGAAGGCCAGGTTAGGGAGTGTGAGCCTTATCATTGGAAGGTGAGGACCACTGAAGGGCAGGAGCGTGACACAGGGTGGACATGAGGCTGTGCAATTGGGATGGGTGAGGGCTAAGGGGGCCTGACCCTGGCAGAGAGAGAGGTGCTGGACTGCAGGAATGGAGGGAGAGGTAGGAAGGACAGACAAGGCATGGAGAGTGGTCCCTCCAGCTTGGCCAGACACTCTCAGGGCTGTGAGGTCCTGGGCAGGTCCAGCCCTACTAGCTGTGTGACCTTGGCCATACCACTGACCCATCTGCATCTACATTTTCCTACTTGTAGTTTTTTGTTGCTGTTGTTTTGTTTTGAGACAGAGTCTCACTCTGTTACCCAGGCTGGACTGCAGTAGCACAATCACAGCTAACGCAGCCTTGGGCTCCTGGGCTCAAGTGATCCTCCCACCTCAGCCTCCCGAGTAGCTGAAATTATAGGCATGTGCCACCACACCTGGCACCTGGCTAATTTTTTATTTTTAGAAATGGGGTCTCACTGTGTTGCCCAGGCTGTTCTTGAACTTCTGGCCTCCTGCCTCGGCCTCCCAAAGTGCTGGGATTACAGGCGTGAGCCACTGTACCCTGCCTTGCTCTTCTAAGAATGGAGCAAGATAAGCCCCCTAAGGCCCCTTCTGTGTACCCAGCCGTGTGGGAGGTGTGTGGGGAAGAGCAGGGGAGCTCCCTGGTCTCCAGGAGTTTCAAGTCCACCTGGTGAGGAAGAACTCAGACCCCTGGACAGAGGGGCAGCTCAGCCAGCCGCGAGTGTTTCTCATGTGGAGAGTTTTAGAGACAGAGGGCATGGGTTCCAATTCTGACTGCTGTGTAAGCCTGGATGAGTCACTTTACTGCTCCGAGCCTCTGTTTACTAGTCTAAGAAATGGAGTTGGGAGCTACTTGTGAGAATTAAATGAAATAGCAGGCTCAGCCTGTCACCGCTGGCACCAAGTAGGTGTGACATAGCAGGGGTTACTGTTACTGAGAAAGTAAGCAGGACCCACCGTCTCCTCCAACCCCCACCAGGGAACCAAACCTCAAGGCCCAAAGTGTGAGGTTAAGGTAGGACTAGAAGAAGGAAGGGAAAGGGAGACCCAAATCAAGAGGCGGATCCTCAGCCCCCAGCACTACCTTCCTTCTATACTCAAATTCCGTACAAATCGACTGCCCACCTGCTCGGTGCTGGGCCCCAAACAGCTGCATCTTATTGACTCTAATAGAAATCCTGGGACAACATGTTTGTCTTCCCATTCTGCAGATTTGGAGCTCAAGCAAAAAGGGCTGGCATTGTTGCCCATCCCTAGAAAGCTCCTGCTTAAATGCCCCTGCTCAGGGAAGCCTCTCCTGCCCCCTTGGCTGGGTTAGGGTGTTTCTGGGTGCTTCCACAGCAATCTTGGCCAGCTTTATTAGACAGGCTTGGGGAGCCTGTCTCCCCAAGCCTGGAGTGGATGCTGGGGAAATGTTTGCTGAATGAATGACTTTGTGAAAGGCAGAGTTGGAAAAGATCTTGAGATCTGCAATATGATCTGCTCTGACTCCCCCAGTTTGCAAATTAGTGTGTGAAAGCCAAGGCCAAGAGTAAAATGTGGGTCTTCTGACTCCTGCCCAGAGGCTTGAGTTGGCCTTGAAGACTGAGCAGGAGTTCTCCAAGTGGACAAAGTGGGAGAAACAGCCCTCTAGGCAGAGGCAGGGTGTGATCAAAAGGCAGGGGCGGGGCTAGAGGAGAGGGATGTGTGTTTAAGGAAGGGTCAACAGGGTGGGAGGCCTAGGTGGCCAAGGGCCTCCACAACCATGCTAGTGTTGGTGACAGGGACTCATTAAGGGTTCCAAGCAGGACATGATCAGCACTTTCATGTATGACTACACCAAGCCTAAAAGTGCCACCATTAGTAATCCCTTACCCTAGACTCAGGCAGAAGAGATAAAGTGTGCGCTCACAGATGACACGAAACACAGTCGTGTGACTCTGACACTTCTTAACTTGCACTCGAGGCTAGAGTAGACTGGGTCCCGGGCCCTAAGAGTGGACATGAGGGAGCAGAACCCCCAGACCAGTCCCCACGGGTCTTTCCCAGGGCAGTCCCCAGGCTCTTCTGAGTGACCTACCTCGGAATGCTGTGCACCTGCAGACCAGCCAGCCTCCTTGCTCACCATGAGCCCTCCTGCCTCACCGCTGCCTTCCCACTGTGGAAGGTTTCTATACAAAGGAGGGATAGGGGACGGGACCACCCAGGGGCTCTCCCGGTTCACACCAGTGGCGCCTCTTGGAGCGGAGCAGACCACAGCTTCCCCTTCCCTGGCCAGCCGGTAATCGAAGGGCAGACAGGTCAGTAATTCACTCCAAGCGCTGGGGGCGCATCCTCCGCGCCTCCCGGACCAGGTCAGTCAGTGCCGCGCGCACCCGGGCCAGGGTGCTCGCCTCTTGCTGCCGCGCCTGCTCCTCTCCAGAAGGCTGCGGCTCCCTCTCCTAACCCCAGCTCCCGAGGCTGCCAGGAGCCTCGCCGCCCCGCCACCACCTCCTCTTCCACCTGACGGCACGTCAGGTATTCCAACGCCACGATCTCATCCCCCGCCCCAGGCCGGGCTGTGGCTCGGGGACCTGGAACCTGGGGCTTCCGCTGCATTCGCAGAAAGGCGCGGACCTCGCTCCTAGCGCTCCACGGACCCCCACCCCCTCCTCCGTCCAGTTGTACCGGCTGGGAAGCAGCCGAGTAGACAGACAGACGGACTCCAGGCCGCCAGTGGTTGGCACTAAGCTGTGGCGGCACAGTGGCCGGGGAAGCCGAGCCCCGGAGGGGACCCACCCGGCGGCCGACGCGCCCTGGGGCCAGATCTCTGCCCCTCTCCGGGCCTCAGTTTCTCTATCTGTAAAGAGGTGGAGGTTGGACTCGCTAGGGGGCCTGATGAGTGAATGTGGAAAGACGCGGGCTACTCCGGGCCCAGGCTCTCCTGACAGGGGTCCCCGCCCCTACACAGTTCCACCTGCCCCCCACATTCCCTGTCGCCCG